>NW_026020242.1:261386-409221 GCF_900185275.1 Solanum verrucosum
ACCCCGCACCTTGTTCGGCTACGTGTGTATAATTTACTAACCCTTACCTTTACCTCATATTAGACATCATAACGATGTTTGGCTTAGTTATTACTTTGCACCAATCGACACTAGCCTATTAGATAGTATCACACTAAATCTATGTTGATAATTCTTTTCTTGTTAATTACCTCCTTGGTTCGGCAAGTAGTAACAAGGCGAGTTCTAACGTTGGCCACCGTTAAAAAGACTTCTAAATGAAAGAATTATCAATGCATGCAAAATACTAGTCAAGATTGCTTATTTACTATTCATACTTTGTTAATTGATCATGGTTCCCACAACCCTAGTTGTGGATTTAGTTACTCATATTAGCAAGAACACAATTCATAATTGTAGATGGAGAAATCATGAACTTACGTAAAGAGAATAATAAACCCAGAAAATTAACTTGAATTGCAAAGCCAAAATCTTCAAAACAAACTTGGGAAATCAATAATTGCTAGGGTTGCAAATTAATCTCCAAAGTTACAAAGCAAAAATAAAATAATAGTGTCTAACCGCAAAAACGAGGTTTACATGTCCTATTTATAGAAAACAAATCCTAAATAAAAAAGGAAACAAATTAAGGAAAGTTTTGTTCAGGTACGCGTCTTCGATCCACGAGACTGACTTACGGACCGTCGATGGATCTACGGTCCGTAAGTCCTTTCCGTCACTCGGGACTTAGAAAATATTTCAGCATCCAACAATCAGCTTCTCTGAAGCAAACGACGGACCAGCAGCACGGACCGTAGATCGACCTACGTTCCGTCAATCCCTTCCGTAGCTCCATACTTAGCATCTTCAAAAATCAGGTATTGGAACCCTCGCAGTCTCACTCTACGGATCAACAGTACGGTCCGTAGATCAATCTACGGACCGTCAATGGGCACCGTGGTTCCACACTTGGTTAGATTTCCCTGATTTGTCCTCAGCACATTCCTGCTGATCTACGGTCATCACCTACGGACCGTGAATGGACCTACGGTCCGTAGATGACCTCCGTGGATGCCTTTTTCTACATTTCCTTCAGCTGTCTCTAAACTTCCGCGCCTGAACACCTTTCCTGCAAAATATGATAAAACACATAAAAACCAATATAAAAAGGCCCTAGACACACACATCTAGTAAGTGAAATGTATTAGAAATACCGTAAACTCACGGTATATCAATGGTGCAAATCCGTGTCCTCCTTTTGAAGCTTTGTCAATTAATTCTATTGCAACATCTGGATTTATATTTCTAAAAAACTAAACTGAAAGAATAATTAAATTAAACAAACATCTATTAATTTAACGAATTAACAACTAGAATACATACAAACATAAATTATTACCATGCCTTTTCGATATATGGCTTCTTTGTTTCCACAATCTACGCATTTGTCCATGAAAGTGTTGAATGATATGTTCGTCACATCATTTAAGCGTATGAATGGACTAATGTGAACGTCTTCCAGCGACACCTTCCGATATACCCATTGTTAACTTCCTATATCATTAAGAAGTTTGCAACTACAAAATCTATGGGTAAGTAAACAATAAAATAATGATTACTTAAATTTTTCTACATACCTTAGTCGAAGATTTATTAAATCTTTGAATGATGATGAAGCCACCCTTTCTACAATTTCTTCAACCAAACCCCTATCAATGGAATCAAATGTAGAATGTATCCTCTTCATTTTTTTGATTGAAGGCATATTTTCGGATTCAATCAATTAACAATTCAAAGTGATTAATTTAATGAAGGTAGATTTTCAGATTCAAACAAGTAACAATTTAATGAAGCATGTTGTGAGTATTGTGTATGTTATACCTGGAATAATGACATGTGTCTATTCTTGTGATTTCAACATCTGTCTTTTCTTCTTCTTCTTCTTGTTATTTCCTTTTTTTTAAAAATACTTTATCCATAAAAAATGTGAAAAATACTAGTAGTACTGTAGTATTTAAAATTAAAACAGTGAAAAGTCAAATTGATAAAAATATATTTTGTTTCGTTATATAAATGAATGTTATTACAACGCAAATGGTTAAACCCTAAACGATTAGTCTATAGGTCACGTGTTCGAATCTAGGTTAGGCCTCTCCAATTTTAGTAATTTTTTTAATTAGACTCTTTGTAGGTTTGAGGATTAAAATATTTGTAAATTTCTCATGTTTTTGGGTAAAGAAGATTGTAAAAGTTTTTATTTGTATTCTTTTTACAATAATTGATGATTTTTCATTAGTATAAGTCGAATCATTATGATGAAAATATACGTAAAGGATATATTATTATATGATTGATCCTCCTTCACAATTACAATTCAATTGAATGTGATGAATATAATCATGATCAAGATATAATTGTGTATATATCTTAATACAATGAGTTATGGTCATGTCAACCTTTGATCAATTTATTTTCACATTTTAGGGGTGATTAGACTATATTTATTGATAATATCTCATTTTTAAATTCCCTAGTGATATTCATTAAACAACTGATATGAAAACGAATAAATAAATTTTCTTTCGTAATTATAACGAATGCTATTGCAGCGCGAATGGTTAAAGCTTAAACGTTTAGTCCATAGGCCACGATTTTGAGTCTATGTTAGGTCCCCCTATTTTAGTTATTTTTTAAAAAACAACTCCAAATAAATTTTGAATTTCTTATTTTTTTAGTGAATAAGATTGTAAAAGTTCATATTTAGATTATTTTTTACACGTCTTTTTAAAAAAAATTACTCTTATTTTGCTTAACACCAACAATTTTGTGATCACAGAATTATTGTTTTTTAAACTTCCGGTCTTCATGTTTGATTTTAACAAAAATCCACTACAACACAGAATAATTGAATAAGTAATAAGAAAGAAAGTAAAAGTCCAATATAATTAGTTCATAAACAAAGCAAAAACCTATGCACCCAATTACAAAGCTAAATTACAAGCACATAAATTGGTCTTAAAAATACTTTAGAAGTACCAATTTATGCACATAATTTAGCTCCAAACAAAAGTTTCAAAGAAGAAAGCTAAATTACAATCCAAACTTTGACAAAATATCAAACACATGATCAACCTCAGCATCACAAGCACATCCATAACAGTGTTGATCATCCAATTCATCGTCACCAGGCCATCCATTCACCCGAACAGGACTTTCGTGTTCACAAGTGCAACAACGGTCTGGTCGTTGCGTCAAAAAAATGGGATGACTAACCCAAACATTATCTATAATATTGATTAGACTCTCCCTCCATTATTTTATTTCTCTTCTTTGAGGGAGATTTTCCTTCATTTGGCCAATGAACTTGACCGCATCACTTCTGTCGCTGCCTCCAGCAAAATGGAAATAATGGCAAGCACATATGCCACGCCATTGTGTCCTCTTTTTTTAGCGTCCCAAAGCCTTTGCAATGCAAGCTCCGGGCAATTATTTTTAAAAAAATCCATTTGACAAAAGAAGCACATACACATTATTGAAACCCTCTTTAAGTTTGTGAGTACAAAATCAAACTGAAAAACTCACTGAAAATAGCAAGCTGAAAAAGAAATAAAAATTATTGTCCCAACTTTGTACAATACTTTTTTATTTCCAGCATTCATGCACCTACTCATAAATAAACTCCTTGTTTCTATTTGTTCTCTTGTCCTCACAGACCAAGAGAATATTGGGAAGTCCTCAAATGACACCTTCTGGTAAACGCTTTCTTCAGTTGCCAATGTGTTGAATAGTGTTGACTTGAAAAAAATAACAAATTAGGAAAATATTGATGAAAGCAAAAGTTAAGAAATTTCCCTATATATAATTATTTCTATATACCTCAATCGGAGACTTATGAAGTCTTTGAATGACCTAGAAGTCACTTTTCAACAATATCTATCAGTATGCCTTTTTCAATCGTTTTTATTGAAGCACAAATCTTCTTCATAATTTTTGTTGTAGAAAAGTTTTGGGGTTGTCTAAAAGAAAGGATTTCGTGGAGTTTTTTTTAATAGAATGGGCGTGAGTTGTAATTGTTAGTGTTGTAAAAGGTTATTCATGGAAGATTCAACGTGACACGTGGTCGGTGAGCTGTGTCACACTACTTGTGAAATCCTTTTTATTTTTTTTTAATGTAAAGATGAAATTAATAGATTCAAAGAATAAACAAGGCACCGATTATTTATTTTTTATTGATTTAAGAAAAGTAAAAAAATAAAATAAATAATACATTCATGATTATATGTATTAATAAATGTAGGAATTTTGTTACATTAATAAGTTACCGATCCCAAATATTCCAATGAACTCAAAGATGTTCATTAATTGTGGCTTATATGTGTGCTATTTATTATGCATTTAATTATGTGATCCAAAATCCATTACCCTTCTTTTATTCATTCTACAGAATTCTTCATTCTAAACGATTGTAGGGAAGGGGATTGGATTGAAAAATGAATGTTCATTGCATGTGGATTGTTGATTTTAAAATTTGAAAATTAGATACAAACAACTATTTAATATAATATAAATAAATAATATGAAATAGAAAAATATAATAATATAATGAACTAAAACCTCATACAGTGAAAAAAACATAAACTAATTAGATTAGTTAAGAATGAAAAACACATTCAAAAAACGGAACTCTTCAAAAAAAAAGGGAAACAAACTCTTCCTTCTTATCATCGTCTCAACTTTGTTTACTCCCCTAAACGGCTTTTCTCGCCTACCGGTTTCAACATTAGGATGGCATAGTATAGAAGTTTTCTCCATGTTTCCAGTGTGCTAATAAACTAAAAATCATTATTCAAATAATTCTAATATATAATAACTAACATAAATTTATTCAATCATATATATGATATTCAAGAATATATGAAATTAGTTCTGCATATTTTTTAAACAATATACATTTGCCTCTTGCTTATCCATGATATCTGAAGGTTATTCCATTATCTATTAAGTATTTAAATATTTAAGAGAGAGTGTTTTTTTTTATGAAGGTGATCCGTTTATTCAAAGTCCGTCCTTCATGTTACATGTTCCTTCCTTTATATAGAAAGGAAATCCTACCGCACTTACAAATTCTAATAATGCACAATAATGCACTACCATGACTTTCTTACATAGTATTATTTACTTTATGACCTTTTTACATTGCCCACTTTACACTTGTCCCTTTAGTAATGCACACTACCTCTCTACTTTACACTTGTCATCATCATTAATGCACACCATACCTACTACTTTTAATTTGCACATGCATACTACCCTACTTGTTGACTAATTTACACTACACTAATAAGACTAATAATATTTACATGATACTTTTTTTAATATTTTGCTTTTGGCCATATGTAGTCTTTGCCTTTTGCCGTATCTCTTTACGACTTTCTTTGCACATGTGTCTTTTTATTTTTGTCTTCGTTTGTGGTTCTATGGTTAATGGATTTTTTGTTTTTTGTGTAAATGGCTTTTCAAATAACTGATTTAGATTTGTATTTCGTTGTTTTTCAATAACTGGTCTTCTTTGTACCTGCAGCTAGATTTAGACAATCATTATGGGTTTTAAGGTGTTTCCCAACGTCACCTCTTAGCTCTGAATTTTTAAAGTCTTCTGATTGACTTAGCTCCGCATTTTTATAGTCATGCTACTGACTTGTACTAGCTTTAGACTTCAGATTATCTTCATTAGTCTTTAGCTTTTGTATCTCATTGTCCATACGACAACTTTGATACAAAGTGTAGTAATGACTTTGAGTATATCTTCAATTGTATTTTCTTTCTCAGTTTGAGTAGTTTTGTCTTGATAAGTAATCTGCAATAATATTTTTGTCAGTTTTTATTACTTTAATAGTAAATGTAAAATTTAATATATTTAATACCAATCTTCTTATTTCTTTTGTAGTTACCGAATCTTGTATTTTTCTTGTTAGCCACCATTTTACCTGTGTGTTATCCGTTCTTATAATAAATTTCTTATATACAATATATGGTTCAAATGATAATAAACATTTATATACTGAATATAATTCTTTCCTATTTATTTCCCATTTTATTTCCGTATTAGTAAATGTTCTTGAATAATATCTGCAATGATGTCCTATTTTTTCTTCATCATACCTGTATTTTAAGACTTCTCTATAACTTTTTTCACTGACTTCTGATTCTACTATATAAGTAAATTTTTTGTTTTCATCCGGAAATTATAGTTTAGGTAGGTTCTTACATAATAATTTTATTTTTTGTATTTGTGTTTGGTCTTTTTTATCAAACTGGTATTCTACATCTTTCTTTAACTTTTGTTGTAATAGTTTTAAATTCCCTGCTAATTTTGGTATGTATTCTCTTACTTGATTTACTAGTCCTAGAAATGATTGTAATTTCTTTTTTATATCTAATTGTTCATTTGAGTTAATTATTTTTTGTACTATCTGTGTTTGCATTTTTATTCCATTTTTATCTATTTGTATTCCTAAAAGTACTAGTAGAAAATTAAGAAAAATAAGAAGAAAATTAAACAAATTGTATCCGAAATATAAACAACTCAATATCACATGCACAACCAAAAATCAATTCTAACCTAGTTAAAACATGTTATAATTATGAACTAATAAGTACTGCATATAATTATGACGGAGAAGAACTAAGTGGCATACCAGAATTATACAAAGTATATATTAGATACAAAAGAGTGACCAAAGGAAATTTATTTTATGTAAAATTCTATACGGCAACAGCAGAGATATTACATGAGGAGATAAAACCTCCTATCTAGGTTGTAAAGATAGGCCTGATCTTTTGCTAAGTGTTTTAAGCCTGATATCTCTTTAATATTATTTATGACATATTCTAAATATAACATATCTTGGGTTCTTAGGTACATATATAAATTTTCTTCCATTAATTGTTCTAATAGCTTTATATCTTCTATAGATTCTGTCCAATATTGTAAATATTCGTAGTTTATTTTAGTCTAAATTTATTTCTAAATCGTACCATTTTATTCTTTCGTAGTCTAAATCATGTAGGTCTATTTCATACCATTGTTGGTTTAATATATCTTGTAATCTGTTATCATTAAATATTTTTTCCCATATTATTCTTCTTAATTCAATTATTTTTATACCTATAAGTATATATAGGATTAAAGATTCATAATTTTTTATTATTTCATCATGCATATATGTAGTCATGTTCTTTATCATGCAGGTTTTTTATTTCAAATTATTCTTCCCTATCATATTCATAATTGATTAAATTCATATTAGATCATCATGAACTAGATTATCTGTTTATCATGTTCTCCTGTCACTACTAGCATCGTACTTTAGCAGATATTTCATTCTTATTAGCGCCTCAACTTTGTTTACTTCCCTAAACAGCTTTTCTCGCCTACCGGTTTCAACATTAGGATGTCATAGTATAGAAGTTTTCTCCATGTTTCCAGTGTGCTAATAAACTAGAAATCATGATTCAAATAATTCTAATACATAATAACTAACATAAATTTATTCAATCATATATATGATATTCAGGAATATATGAAATTAGTTCTGCATATTTTTTGAACAATATACCTTTGCCTCTTGCTTATCCATGATATCTGAAGGTTGTTCCATTATCTATTAAGTATTTAAATATTTAAGAGAGAGTGTTTTTTTTTTATGAAGGTAATCCGTTTATTCAAAGTCCGTCCTTCATGTTACATGTTCCTTCCTTTATATAGAAAGGAAATCCTACCGCACTTACAAATTCTAATAATGCACCTATAATGCACAATAATGCACTACCATGACTTTCTTACATAGTACTATTTACTTTATGACTTTTTTACATTGCCCACTTTACACTTGTCCCTTTAGTAATGCACACTACCTCTCTACTTTACACTTGTCATCATTATAAATGCACACCATACCTACTACTTTTAATTTGCACATGCTATACTACCCTACTTGTTGACTAATTTACACTACACTAATAAGACTAATAATATTTACATGGTACTTTTTTTTATATTTGCTTTTGGCCGTAAGTAGTCTTTGCCTTTTGCCTTATCTCTTTACGACTTTCTTTGCACATGTGTCTTTTTATTTTTGTCTTCTTCTTCTTGTCTTCTCCTTCTTATCTTCTTTCGTCTCTATCTCATTTGATCATTCCAGCTGGACATCGGGAATCACATTATCTTTTCCGTTACATTTTGAACATATATGGTCATAATATTTATGTCCAATTAGTTTACAGTATCTAGTTAATAGTTCTGATGAAATAAATCCTGTCTTTAATGCTCTTATTGTAGGTCTTTCTTCTGGCTTTAATAATGATAAAATCCATTTCTGGACTTCATCCATATCTGACTTCCTTAGCTCCCTTAAATTAGCATAAATCATTAATTGATCTCTGGAATAGTAACGCCATATAGCATTTCCATTCAAATAATTATTGGCTAGTTCTTGTAGTATAGTTGATATACCAATTATCCTTTTATTGGCATAGAAATTGGGTATCTCAATTTTTGGTATTTCTGGTTGTTCTCCAATATCTTACGGTATTATCATCTCTTTGGTCAGGCCTATCTTTACAACCTGAATAGGAGGTTTTATCTCCTCATGTAATATCTCTGCTATTGCCGTATAGAATTTTACATAAAACAAATTTCCTTTGGTCACTCTTTTGTATATAATAAATGTTTTGTATAATTCTGGTATGCCACTTAGTTCTTCTCCGTCATAAGTATATGCAGTACTTATTAATCCAAAATTATAACATGTTTTAACTAGGTTAGCATTGGTTTTTGGCTGTGCAATTAGTTTATTATATCCTTGTAATTTTTGGGTTATATAGTCTTGGTTTGGATCTTTTGTAGTGGTAGATTTGGGATTGAAGTTTAGGTAACTCTGTATTTTGTATATATTTTCGAGATATGTCCTTGTGATGTGGTTTTACACCTTTTTCTCATGTTGTAGGCTATCTGCATACGTTGAAGTTTGTGGTTCTATGGTTAATGAGTTTTTTTGTTTTTTGTGTAAATGGCTTTTCAAATAACTGATTTAGATTTGTATTTCGTTGTTTTTCAATAACTGGTCTTCTTGTACATGCAGCTATATTTAGACAATCATTATGGTTTTTAAGGTGTTTCCCAACGTCACCTCTTAGCTCTGGATTTTTAAAATCTTCCGATCGACTTAGCTCCGCATTTTTATAGTCATCCTGTTGACTTGTACTAGCTTTAGACTTCAGATTATCTTCATTAGTCTTTAGCTTTTGTATCTCATTGTTTATACTGTCCACTTTGATACAAAGTGTAGTAATGACTTTGAGAGGCCTCCATACTTTCATTTCTTCTTATGAAAAAAGGTTCCCCCCTTTCTTGCCCAACTATTTCGGGTAGAGGAAAATGGGGACCCTGCGATGGGGCTTCAGGTAGGGCATCGTATATCTTCAATTGTATTTTCTTTCTCAGTTTGAGTAGCTTTGTCTTGATAAGTAATTTGTAATAACATTCTTGTCAATTTTTAATGCTTCAATAGTAAATGTAAAATTTAATATATTTAATATCAATCTTCTTATTTCTTTTGTAGTTACCGAATCTTGTATTTTTCTTGTTAGCCATCATTTTACTTGTGTGTTATCCGTTCTTATAATAAATTTCTTATATACAATATATGGTTCAAATGATAATAAACATTTATATACTGAATATAATTCTTTCCTATTTATTTCCCATTTTATTTCCGTATTAGTAAATGTTCGTGAATAATATCTGCAATGATGTTCTATTTTTTCTTCATCATACCTGTATTTTAAGACTCATCCATAACTTTTTTCACTGGCGTTTGATTCTACTATATAAGTAAAAAAAAAAATTTCATCCGAAAAATATAGTTTAGGTAGGTTCTTACATAATAATTTTATTTTTTGTATTTGTGTTTGGTCTTTTTTATCAAACTGGTATTCTACATCTTTCTTTAACTTTTGTTGTAATAGTTTTAAATTCCCTGCTAATTTTGGTATGTATTATCTTACTTGATTTACTAGTTCTAGAAATGATTGTAATTTCTTTTTTGTATCTAATTGTTCATTTGAGTTAATTATTTTTTGTTCTATATGTGTTTGCATTTTTATTTCATTTTTATCTATTTGTATTCCTAAAAATTCTATTTGCTTTTTCATTATGTCAGCTTTCTTTTTGCTTAGACTTATGCCTGAATATTCTATAATATGTATGAATTTTTCTAATAATCTTATGTGTTCATCTTGAGTTTTAGAATATAGTAATATATCATCAATATATACTACACAATTTTCTAGTTGTTTAAAGTAATTATCCATAAAGTGTTGATATCTACCTGGACATTTTTATATCCAAATGGTAATACATTCCATTCATAAAATCCTTGTGGTACTGTAAATGTTGTAAGATTTTTAGATTCTTCTTCTAATTTTTAGTGGTAAAATCCTGATTTGCAGTCAAATTTACTAAAATAATTATATCCTTGTATTTGTCTTATTTTTAATATTTATTTGGTATTGGGTAACTATATGTTTTAGTTTTTGCATTTAAATTTCTATAATCAATAACCATTCTACTTTTTCCTCTTTTTTGTTCACTATGTTTATTTACTTAAATGTTGGGCTTGTATGCTTGCTATTGTTTTCTTGTATATACTCTTTTTCTAGTAATTCGCTTATATGTATCTTGAATTCTGTTAAATCATTAAAATTATATTTTAATGGTTTTGAGTTATTATTCTATTATTATCAATTAGCTCAATTTTTACTTTTGTTTTATGTTTTTCCTATTCTTATAAAGGATCTTCACTATATAATAATTCTAACTTATCTTGGATTATTTTTACTTTATCTATAGAGAATATAATTAATTCTATCTTAGGGTCTTCTTCTTTTATATTTTCTAATTTTTGTGTAATTTTTTCACTTCCTTTTATCCATTCTATTGTTTTTCGTTTTTTGTTATTTACTCTTTTTGCTCCTATTTTTTGTTTACACGGTGTTGTGAACCACCAATGTGTTTTTGTTATTATATGTGGGTATAATTTTTCTAAAGATGGCATTCCTAATAGCATATCTTTTGTAGTCAATTCAAAGTTATATATTTCCTTTATAGTTAATATCTTATCCATATTTGTATTTTTATATTTTTTGCCTTATATGTGATCATGCTTCCTTCATTATTAAATCAGGTTACTACTATCGGTGTTTTTAACTTTTCTCACTTATCTTCTGGTAAACAATTGTATTTACATATATTAGCTTCTGCTCCCGTATCTATCATTGGTGTATAATATCTGTTGTAATATCCCTCTATTATTATCTTTGCAAGTATATATATTTTCATGTTTTTATCATAAGAAAGTTCTTTTTATTACTATCTTCTTATTATTATAATTTATTGTTAACTGCTTGTCTTCTAAATTATATGGTTTTACTTGTTCTAGCCATTTTATTCCTAAAGTGATATTTTCATCTCCTTGATATATTTTGAATTTTATTACTATTGCTACTCCTCCAATGATTATTTCCTTTTCTGTAGGTTCTTCGGTATACATTAATGCTTTTGGTAGTTCGGGCATAATTGTTCAGTAGTTATTATTTCATCTTCCGTCTCTAATTCTCTTGTAATATAGTTTTCTTCTTGTCTTGTATTTATTAATATTAAATATTTTCGTTGTTCCATTACTCCCGTTATGTAGTAATGATGTGATTTTATTTCTTCTTCCATTGATTTTTATGGAGTTTTATCTATTCTTCTTGAGGTACTCATTTTTTATGATATTTGGGGTATCTCATTGTTTATTCTTTTTTATGTACTTAGTCTTTCTTTTACTATTTCCAGATCTTCTTCTATATCAATTTCATTATAACTATAATCATAATAATCTATGATTGTAACTATCCTTTCAAAAGGATTTTCTATTTTTATTTTATTTATTTTATTTTTTGCTGTTATTTTATGTTTTGTTGTTAAAACATATAAGTTTTTACATCTAGCTGTACATATTTTACTTCTCGGGGCTAGTTCTATTCCTGACATTCTCCAATATAATACCTAGTGATTTATCTATATTTCTGTCATTTATTGTTGCTGAGTAGTTAACAGTTATTATAAATTTAAATTTTTGATATATGAGATTACCTTTTACTGCACTTATTATACTTTTTTCTATAGGTTGTATGATCCTATCATTTGCTAAGTATATTTCTATGGGTGTATTTATTCCTTCTCTAAAACATGCTTTTATTAGTATTTCTGTTCCTCCTAAATGTACATATTTAATTGGATTTTTAGCTTTAATATCTTGCATTTCTTTATTTATTATTCGTTTGTTTATTATTGGTATTTTAGCCTTTCCTTTGGTGTATTTGCAATCTATGATATGTTCTCTTTGACTTACTACATAATATTCTTCTTTTTGTCGTTTAAACCAGTTTCTTATTGTTGGTATTTCGAATATTTTTTTTACGCTTAGGTCTAGTTCTTTTTCTTTTATTTGTTCAAATATATTATTATCAAATATTATTTTTTGTTCCGCCGAATCTTCATCTTGATATTTTTCTTTAGTTATTATTTGTATATCTGTTTCAATCATTGATATCGTATTCATTATCTGATTCTATTACTGGATTATTTTCTTCATTTTCTGATAATTCATATATACTATCTTCACTTTCTAATTCATAATCTACGTACTCTATTTGCGTATATTTTTCATCGTCTATTATTATTTATGATATTTGTTTTTCTTTGGACTTTTAGGTAATTTACAATCTCTAGCTATATGTCCTAATTTTCACAATTATAACAAGTACATTCCGTTAGTTTTCTTTTTGGTCTATATGGTCTTTTGGTTTTGTAGTTTTTTACATGGTACCTACTGTTTGGTTTTTTATATTTATATTTTGATCTATATTTTTTGTTATTTCTCTTTTATAGTATTTGTCCGTACAACCAAATTGTGGTGCCGTTTTATTTTTGCAACGTGCTAGGTTTTTTACTAGTATTTTTTCCATTTTTATTTCTTCTTTATGTTTTTCACATAGTTCTATAAACCATCATTGTAAAAAATTTATTCTAGCTCCTAAGGTATCTTTTAATTCTCCTTCATTCCAATTTTTTATTACTTTTGAATTAAAAGGTTCTGGTAATTTTGTAAAATATAATTTTCTTATTTCCTTACTTTCTTCTGTGTTATATGTTCCTTTATAATAATATTCTCTAAATGCACATGTATATTCATCTATATAACACATATTACATATTGCTAATTTTGTCATTAGATTCCGATTTATGATTTTTTCTCTATTTTGTTCTTCTACTTCTGTTGTCATACTACTGAATTCATTTCTTATAGTTATTTCGTACTTATATAATATTTCCATAGTTGTAGTAGCTAATTCACCATTAGATTTTTTATTACTTCTTAGAGTTTTTAAACTTTCTTCCGATAAATTTTGTAGCCATAATTTTATTGTTCCTATAAGTGTTCTTTCTATATATCCTGGTGTTTCTGTCATTCCTATTTTGTTATCTATTAATTGTTTTGATATATATCCCAACCATAATTGGATTTTTTTATTTATATCTGTTATACAGTCTAAATCTAAAAAATCATGTTGTTCAGTTATTGGTTAAGGTGTCCATTTTTTACTTAATCTTTTATCCCATATAGATTTTTCTTTATCATATTGTCCATAGTTTGCATTATAATATTTTAAATTTTTTGGGTTTTTTATTCCTGATGTACTAGGTTTTTCATCCATGTCTACGTCTCCTGTATTTCTAAATTCTTTGTATTATCTATGTTTGCTAAAAGTTCCGTATATGTTTCGCTTGTTTCCGAATGTTGTTAATCTAGATCATTGTCATTTATTTCATCAATTCTTATTTCAGGTAGATTATTTTGGTTATTTTCTTCTTTTTCTTCTAATTCATCTTCTAATTGTAATTTTTCTTTAAATTTATTTATCTCATTTGCTAATTTTGTTTTTTGTTCTTTTTCTTTTTGTTTCATTTCATACATTTCTTTTAACATTGGCAGCTCTTTTTCTAGTTCTATTATTTTAGTATTTTTTACTTCTTCTAATTGTTGTACTTCCATTTTTGCTTGTTGTTTTATTTTTTCAATCTCCATTTTTCTATCTATTTCTTCATTTTCTTTTGTTATTCTTATCATAGCAGTTAAACTATCTTCTAGTTTTACCGTTTCTTTTCTAACATTAAACTTATATTGTCGCCTATTTTCTTGTATCTTCTTCCTAGATTAGAAAATATTATCTTTATTTTTAATCCGTCATAGTTTTATATATTTTTTCGTCTATGACATATTCTTCCTTATTCATTTATAGATTGTGTTGAAGTTTATATTCTAAATTTTCTATCTGTATTTGTAGATATAAAATAGTTTTCGTTTGTGTTACTGTAGAATTTTTACAAGTTCCTGCGAATATATTATTGTTTAAGTCTACTTTGCCTAAGTGCTAATTCTTATCTTTTTGCTATAATTATTTCAGTAAATTTTTGTATATATTCGTTATTCTTGTTGTTCATTGTATAAAAGTACTCATTACCCCCCTGAACTTGAAGCTTTTTATACGGTGTACACCTAAACTAAATTTCGTTTTAATTACCCCGAACTTGTTTATTCCTCCGTCGCGTACACCTTTATTTTGTTCGAATTCTGATCGCTTTTACGCGAGAAAGGGGACCACCCTCTAAGCCTAAGTATTCCTCAATGACCGATAGCGTACAAGTACCGTGAGGGAAAGGTGAAAAGAACCCTATTTAGGGAGTGCAATATACCTGCTCCTATTGTGACTACACGCGCGCGACAGCTGGCAAAAGTGGTGATGTGGATCTCCACGTGGATTTCCACCTGGATAAATAATAGCCACCTAGATAAATTAATATGGCAAAAATAAATATCAAACCTTCTCACCTTCTCACTTTCTCACCTAGGCTTCTCACCTAAAACTTTTGGACTAAACTTCTCACTAAAACTTCCGGACTAAACCCGAAAATCTTCAAAGAAATTAATATTTAGTACCGGAGAACTCAGATTAAATGTCAGCACAAGACTTTTATTGTTGGGAATAATATTTATTCATTTGATAGTTCTTCTTAAATTTATTCATTGTTTAAAAGTTATTTTTGGATTTGGATTTGGATTTTTCTAGACGTGAAGTTGGTCGATTAAATTTCAAATTTGTTTGAAATTCTTACCAAGTAAGTGTTAATCTTTGTTTCCTTTATTTTTTCATTTACATTTTGCCCTATTTTTCGTTTAAAATAGCCAAATATTAAAGAAAAATGAAGATTTTACGTTTTTTTTTACCGCTGTAGCGTTATGATGTGGCAAAAAATCACTTCCTTACGCGCCTAGTAGAGTGTGTTGTCAATTTCTACGCCAAGTGGGCAATAAAGGTGTACGCGATGGAGTAATAAACAAGTTCGGGGGCTAATTAAAACGAAATTTAGTTTAGGTGTACACCGTATAAAAAGCTTCAAGTTCAGGGGGGTAATGAATACTTTTTCCTTTTAAATATTGAATATATTTATATTCTACTTTAGATATATTATCTACTAATTGATCTAATTTTTCGTTATCAGTTTTTGTGATATTGAGTTGTTTATATTCCGGATACAATTTGTTTAATTTTCTTCTTATTTTTCTTAATTTTCTACTAGAACGTTTCTTCTTATATTTCTTTTTATCCATAGCTCTGATACCATTTTTCGGTGCAGAATTCATCTTATTGGTAGGTGAGGGATTCATGATATTTTTGGTGCTATAGTAGGTGTGGAATTCATGACTTTTTTGGTAGGTATACCATTTTTGGTAGGTGAGGAATCCATTTTAAAGATTATATTATAATAATTATTAGAAAAATTCATACATATTATAGAATATTCAGGCATAAGTCTAAGCAAAAAGAAAACAGACATAATGAAAAAGTAAATAGAACTAAGGATAAAACAAAGAAAAAAAACGGTGAAGAGGACTTATAGCTGCTGTCATTTGGCAGATGTGTCCCATCCATTAAATGCACTACGAAACAACTTCCAATCCATTTTCAATTCCACTTATTTCTCATCATTATTTTTTACTATCATGCCCCGAGCCTACATAGAATTCAGCCTTGGTGACCTCTCCTTGGGGTTGCACTTCTAGTGCATTAGGTACCCCTTGTTCCTCGACATTTCTCCTAGCAAGATGACCTCTGACTTCTCTTCGTGGAGGCATGATTATCTAGAACACGCGCAAGCACAAATTAGAGGGAAACTTTTTAGAGATCAAACTCTAACGCACGAAATGACTGTGAAAGAAATGAGAAATATTCCTAAATGTTGCACCCTCCTAATTATAGATGTGGCGCGCTTCACACCGATAAATATGACTCTACAAACAGGACTTCATAGACTCGCTAGGACTCTTGAACTCTGGGCTCTGATACCAAGTTTGTCACGCCTCGAGCCTACACCCTGGGTGGGACTAGCACTCGAGAACAACTGCTGGCCCCAAACGAACTCTTGGCCTGGATTACTTACTCAGCGGAAGACTATATACAATAAGAAAGGAACTCAAATGCTAAAAAATTTAGCCGTCTCAAATTGAATTCATAATGTTTTGAAAATGAACATTTAACTTAGCCAAAATGACAACTCAAATTTGCACATAAGTCAATAACAAAATGATGATGAATGAACTAACATCTGACTGACTATCTATGAAGCCTCTAAAACAACTGAGATGGATGTCGGGACAGGCCCACGATATCCTAATGAACTATCTAATACTGAAAGTAAACAAAAAGGATCCTCCGGAATGCAAAGAGGCTTACCAACAGACTCTGAACTGCTCACTGGATCAACGATGTGCTGGGTGCTGATCATAGTTACCTACGTCTGCATCATAGTAAGATGCAGGCCAACTGACATCAGTACATTGAATGTACGAGTATGCGAGTTGGAATGCTAAAACAAGATATAGGCTTGAAAGGATTTTGAAAGGAAACACTTACCTGACTCTTCTCAACTTCTGAATAACTTAACTCAAATAAAAAAATTCAATGAAGCACATGCAATATATATAAAGCTTATAAAAATGTTGTAACTAACTTAGTTCGTTAAAGATAAAGCAATAACAAATTCAACTTTATTCATATAAGAAAATAATATTATTTCTGTGGGAGATTCTCTAATCGATAACCATCACTATGAGCCTAAGTGGTGATATAACATTCTTACCATCATGCTGCCAGACTGTCTTATACTTTGCCGTTATATAGAACTACTTAACTTTGTGGATCCACTAGTTTAACTTATGTGATCATCTAAAAAGCATGGCCCATTAATACCCATGATAGCTACATGGTTTATGGAGACTTGAGTTAATATGAACTGGCATCCCCATATCGATGCTCAATACTACTCCCAAAAATATACTTAGCTCATATGTTTTAAAACAACTTCTTTATTTAGTTTGAGATAATTACTCAAAACTTAGCTTAAAAGCTCTCCTGGAATCGATGTTCCCTTTTCTTTCTCAAAATGTGAAAATATTTTCAAACTTCTTGGGAATACTTAGTTCCCATATACTTCTTTGAAGAAATGAAACTTCAAATCTTTGCTCTTTGCTTAACTTGAACTTATGCCTTAAAACAAAGTTAAAATGTTTGTGAAAAACTTTTGAAAACTTTAAGAATTTATCTTGAGTTAACTCTTGACTTCTTGACTTGACTCTTAACTGATTCTTGAATTTAATTATGGATTCAAGAATCGTGATTTGTGACAGGAAAGATCTCATTATGTTTAGGAATGATTTTAGATGGCCAAACAAGAGAAAAGACCGAAGTATCAAAATATGAGGCTGGGTCCGCGACGCGGAGGCATATTTAAATTTTGGTTTCGAAGACAATTTTTTAGACAGAACACTCCGTGTCAGCTCCGCGACGCGAAACAGAAATTCATGAATCTGGGAACCTGCTCCGCGACGCGCTTCTAGTGTCAAATTTTGTCTGACGAATTTCTTCTTCGTTTTCCAACTCCAATTCGCCCAAACTCGATTCTTTTTCTCAAATTCCTTTTAGATATAGATACCCAACAACTGTACCTAAGAACCAAACTCGAAACAACTCTAAAATACGACGTAATGATCTCAGAAACTTCCCCATATCAACCAAATTCAAGAACAATATCAAAATCAAGAATAGATATCAAGAACTTAAGCTTTCAAACTCTTCTAGGACGAATCCATGCTGAAATAAATATGTTTGGCACGTGGGAGAACGATCCCAACGTTATGAAAGACTCACATACCTGGTAGGGATCACCCTCGACGAAATCCACAAGTAATTCTCCATGAAATCAACGAACTTTGTTTTTTTCTCCTCTTGCGTTCTTTCTCCAAGAACCCTAGCGTAAATCTCCAATTGTCTAAACTGAACCAATTTAGTTTTGACCCTTAATTAATTCACCAAAAACGAATTAAAATAATAGGGTATGGAAAAGACCAAAACACCCTTAAAATTTTGGATTGGACATTTCCTTAATCCAACAGTCCAACTTCCACAAGGCATAACTTACTCATATGAATTCGGAATCACGCAAACTCAGTTTTGTTGGAAAGATCATTCCAAGAGCTTTCCAACCATTTCTGGAAGTACACCTAACTCATTCTGAGATAGGGGTTATGGCCGTTTGAAGTTGACCAAAAACTCACTTTTCCTAACTTAAACAAATTTTCAGGTTTTTAATTCTTTCCAAAAATGAATATTTCCAATGCTCAACTTCTTCCTAGTTATTTCAAATTGTGAGATGTTACAATATCTCCCCCTTGGGAACATTCCTTCTCGAATGAGATTACTTTTACTAGACTAAGGGTGTAACATGCAACAATAAGCTCAAGCACCAACAAGCAAGGCAAAACAACATGTCAACTTATAAATATTCACTAAGAAATTATTAGTACCTTATTCTGAAACTCTTCGGATTCGAAGAGATGAGGATATCTCTTCTTCATATCCTCCTCAGCTTCCCAAGTAGCTTCCTCAACAAACCGATTCCTCCAAAGAACTTTGACTGATGCTACCTCTTTTGTTCTCAACTTGCGAACCTGTCGATCTAAACTCTGAACAGGGATTCCTTCATAAGATAAGTTATCATTGATCCCAATATCTTTAGTTGGTATGATCAATGAAGGATCGTCCATGCACTTCTTCAACATGGAAAAATAAAATATCGGGTGAACCGCTGCTAACTCTTGGGGTAACTCCAACTCGTAAGCTACCTTGCCAATCCTTTTGGATATTCGGTAAGGACCAATATACCGGGAACTAAGTTTCCATTTCTTAATAAACCTCAAAAACACCCTTCATGGGTGAAACTTTCAAGTATACCCAATCATCTGCTTCAAACTCTAACTCCTTTCTCCTAACATCAGTGTAGGATTTCTGACGACTCTGTGTTGTTCTCAATCTCTCTTGAATAACTTTCACTTTCTCCATAGCTTAACGAAATAAGTGTGGTCCTATCAACCCTGCTTCACCAACTTCAAACCATCCAATAGGAGATCTGCATCTTCTCCCGTAAAGAGCCTCATATGTAGCCATTTGGATGCTAGCATGGTAACTATTGTTGTAAGCGAACTCGATGAGAGGAAGGTGATCATCCCAATTACCCTTGAAATCAATCACACAATCCACCTTGACACCTCAAAACACTATATCCCCCTTGTTCAAAAGATATTACTTTTTGCTTATGAAATTTGCCTTCGATTCAAGCAAAAAATAGGATTTTGGTCTTGCTCCTCTTTTACTTCCGACAATAATGATGATTTATCCCCATTCATCACCACTACTCCTCCTTCAGTGGAATCCATTAGTCGAACTCCTAGTTGTGCAAGTCTGTTCATGTCATTCTCTGACTCTTTTTTTTCTTCATCAACATGGGCGGTACTACCCATAGACAACCTGCTCAAGGCATCAACAACAACATTAGCCTTACCTGGGTTGTCATAATCTTTGAATAACTCTAACCACCTTCTCTGTATGAGATAAAGCTCTTTCTGACTAAACACATATTGGAGACTCTTGTGATCGGTGAACACTTCCACATGCGCACGACAAAGATAGTGGCGCCATATTTTCAAAGTAAACACTACGGAAACCAATTCTAAATCATGGGTTGGGTATTTCTTCTCATGAACTTTCAACTGTCTAGAGGCATAAGCTATAACTTTGCCATTCTGCATTAATACACCACCCAAGCCAACTCTAGATACATCACAATACACCACAAAACTTTGAGTACCCTTTGGTAAAGTTAACACTGGGGCAGTAGTCAACCTCATTTTTCAATTCTTGAAAGCTTTTCTCACAAGCTTCAGACCATTGAAACTTCTCTGTCTTCTGAGTCAACTTGGTCAAAGGAGACGAAATAGATGAGAACCATTCGATGAACCTTCTATAATAGTCAGCCAACCCCAAGAAACTCCTAATATCAGTTGGAGATGTGGGTCTAGGCTAGTTCTGCACTGCCTCTATCTTCTGAGTGTCAACTCTAATTCTATCACCGGAAACTATGTGGCCCAAGAATGCCACACACTCAAGCCAAAACTCACACTTAGAGAACTTGTCATACAACTTCCTATCTTTCAAAATCTAAAGAACTATTCTGAGATGGCTAGCATGATTTTCTTCATTCCTTGAATAGATTAGTATGTCATCAATGAAGACTATAACAAACATATCTAAATAAGGTTTGAATACTCTATTCATAAGTTCCATGAACGCTGCAGGTGCATTAGTCAAACCGAACGACATGACCAGAAACTCATAATGACCATAACGGGTCCTGAATGCTGTCTTTGGAATATCACATTCCCTAACTTTCAACTGATGGTAATCTATACACATCCTGAGGGAAACATCTTTCTTTCTCACAAACAATACCGGAGCGTCCCAAGGTGAGACACTTGGTCGAATAAAGCCTTATCTAGGAGATCCTTTAACTGCTCTTTCAACTCTGCTAGTGCCATTCTATATGGAGGAATAAAGATAGGACGAGTATCTGGAATGATGTCTATGCCGTAGTCAATATCTCTCTCACGAGGGACTCCGAGTAGATCATCAGGAAAGACTTTTGGAAACTCTCTTACTATAGGAACTGACTGAATGTGAGATATCTCAACACTAAAGTCATTAACTCGGACTAAGTGATAGATACACCCATTAGAAATTAACTTCCTTGCCTTAAGGCACGAAATGAAACAACCCTTAGGTACTGCTAAACTGATTTTCCACTCTAAGACTGGCTCATTTGGAAACTGAAACTTGACTACTTGAGTTCTACAATCAACTAAGGCATAACATGCAT
The DNA here is from genome assembly GCF_900185275.1 of Solanum verrucosum. Classification (NCBI taxonomy): domain Eukaryota; kingdom Viridiplantae; phylum Streptophyta; class Magnoliopsida; order Solanales; family Solanaceae; genus Solanum; species Solanum verrucosum. Next base: position 282,781 of record NW_026020242.1, read on the forward strand.
GAAGCCAGTCCATACCAACAATGACATCAAAATCTACCATGTCTAACTCAATTAAATCAGCCATGATACTCTTGTGATTGACAGAAATAGGACAATCACGATAGACTCTCTCTGCTAGAATAGACTCACAAACAAGCGTATAGACACTGAATGGTTCAATAAGTTGCTCAGGAATAACATGAAAGTTCATAGCAACATATGGAGTTACAAAAGATAAACTCGCTCTTGGATCTAACAAGGCATAAACAGTAAATTTAAAGACTTGATTCATACCAGTGAGAACATCTAGTGAATCCTCTTGCTCTTAGCGACTATTGATAGCATATAAGCGGTTTGTTCCTCCACCAGTACCGAAAGTATCCCCTCTAGGTGTAATTCTATCTGGTGGAGCAACTGAAGAAGACTGGGCTCTATTGCCCCCATCACCACTTTCCTGCTTGTTCTTTGGACACTCTCGCATGAAATGCCCAGTCTAACCACACTTGAAACAACCAGTGGAGCCCTCACGACAAATACCTGAGTGGTTCCTACCACACTTGGCGCAGGCAGGAGGCTTACTACCCCCTTGTGCCACACTACCTTGAGAATAGGCAGGCTTATGTCACGTCCCACCACTTCGCAGTCAAATTTTGCATTCGGATAGGGGAGGAAGAGTCTAGAGTTAAGAAGAGGTTTGCGGAAAACTCTAGAACTCTTTAGACTTTTTAAGAAGGCAATGGAAGGTCCTAGATAATTTCCAAGAAATCCTTAGAATTCTCTAGAATGTGTAGAGAATTCTAGAGAGGGACCTTTGTGTAAATAGTTTAGGGACTTAGAAAAGTAATTTTAAATTACACTTTAGTCCCTAGGTGGTAGTATAAATAAAGGTGCCTCTCATTTGCAAGGCACCATCCAAGCTTGATCCAACCAATCACTCAACTTGTAAAGCATTCTTCCAAGCTAATACAAAAGCCTTCTTCAAAAGCTCTCTTGTTCTTTCTAAGTCTTTCTTTACATTCTCTTAGCGATTTTAGTTTCAAAGGGCTTACTTGAGCTTACAAGATCGTGAGTAAGTTGTCAAGTGCCACACGGAGCTTTAGTGAGACTCTAAGTCCGTGACAATGTAGTATCAGAGTAAAGGTTTGTACTAAGAGAATGGCCAACGAAGGAGACGTGAATGCTGCTAGCACCACCAACGTCCGTCCGGAGGGAGGAAATAAGAACCGCAAGGGAAAGAAGCACCTTAAGAGTAGCGAGGAAATGCTGTTTGACCCTACACCAAGCGAGGCGCTAACATCTCACCCATATTCGACCACCGAAGCAAGTGACGATGACTGTGGCGAGGAGCCCATTGACATCACACCTGGAGAGGAATGGATTGCAAGGGTTGAAATGGCAAGGTAGGCCTTGGAGATATTAGGTCAGCGTTTGAACGTGGCCGATGGCAAGTTCAAGACTCTTAAGGACTTCACCCTTGAGGAGACCGAAAACATCCGTAAGGAGTTGGAGGGACGCCAGCGGGCCAAGTTCGAGATAAAGGAGACTATCACTTCCTTGGAGTGTCGGCTCATGGAAGCATTGAGCACGATTGAGACTATGAAGGCTGAGATGAGAGCACTCAAGGAGGGCGTGAAAGTTGGAGGATTATCGTCACTTGATCGAGATAGGGAGGCCAAGGTTGAGGCTCCCAAGCCACCTATGTTCAAAGGCGTCCGTGATGCGCAAGAGGTGTAGAATTTCATGTGGCATTTGGAGAATTACTTCAAGTGCAATAGGGTGAAGAGTGACGAGAGTAAGATCAACACCATTGTGTTGTACCTCTCGGAGATGGCCATGCTATGGTGGAGGCGTAAAGAGTCGGAAATGGAAAAGGGACTTTGCACCATCAACACTTGGTAGCAATTCTGAGTGGAGTTGAAGAAGGGTTTCTTCCCTAACAACGCATCTATGAGGCGAAGCGCAAATTTAGGGAGCTGAAGCAGATGGGCAGCATACGCGCATATGTACAAGAGCTTACTACCCTCACACTTCAGATTCCTAACCTCACGGATGAAGATATGTTATTCCACTTCATGGATTGCTGCAAAATTGGGCCAGGGCGGAGTTGGAACGCCGACAAGTTAGGACTATTGATGAAGCCATCACACAGGTCGAAGCTTTGACAGACTTCAGGCATGAGAAGCCCGACAGAGCTAGATGAGAGGAGATGAGAGATAGTTATGACCATGGTGGGGGAGATCGTGGCAAAGTCAAGGAGCAGCAGCCACATCCCAAGAATCATGATGCCTATAGGTCCGATGGCAAGAAGTTTGGACGGCATGACGACACGAAGAGGAAGGCAAAGACTTCTAAAAGAAAGGGTTGCTACATATGCGGTGGGCCACATGGTTATGCGAGGTACCCTAAACTGAAGAGCCTTGGTGCTATCCTACGAGAGAGAAAGGAGAAAAATGCACAAGAGCAAGGACAATGCGCAGAGACGAGGCTTGATAGGACTATGCGGAGCCATCATGAAGCAGCCAGAAAAGCCAAGAGAATACGGCGCGCAGTATGTCAACCTCTTGAGTAATGGAAGACTCGTTTGTGCTATGGTCAAAACGGGTACAAAGGTCAATATAATGACCAAGACGGTAGCGACAAGGTTGGGGCTGAGTTACATTCCAAGTAACGCCCAACTCAGAACGATCAATGCACCACCGACTCCCCGTGTGTGTTATCACGCATGGAGTAAGCATCACGCTGGTCTAGTGGCAAGGTAAGACCAATTTCATTGTCTCCCCTTTAGACCTCTTCGATATCATTCTAAGGCAGAGGTTCTTCGAAGAGTGCCACGCAGTGATCGATTCTTACCTCCAACAACTCTTGGTCATAGAGCAAGGAGGATCATGCATGGTGCCCTTGGTTAAGGTACCGAACACGAAAGAACATGTCCGTCTAACAGCCATGGAGCTCAAGAAAAACCCTAAGAAGAAGGAGTCAACGTTTAGAGCCACCATTACAAGTTCGAAGGAAGACAATGGTGCAAAAAGGTCACTGCCACCACGAACGAAGAAGGTTCCAAAAGAGAACAATGTCGTGATGCCAAAGAAGCCGCCGAGGCGCTTGCCTCCTAGGGAGGAGGTAGACCATAAGACCAAGCTAGAAGGGATATGGAAGATGTTGAAGGAGTTACGCAAGGGCGTTGATTGAGTCAATGGACTATTGGTCGCGCATGCACAAGACTCAGATGCCTATGCAGCGGCAATGCAACGCGGTCGTCGCATCAATAGGTGGGGGAGAGTGTCACGTCCTGCCACTTCACAGTCAAATTTTGCATTCGGATAGGGGAGGAAGAGTCTAGAGTTAAGGAGAGGTTTGCGGAGAACTCTAGAACTCTTTAGACTTTTCAAGAAGGCAATGGAAGGTCCTAGATAATTTCCAAGAAAGCCTTAGAATTCAAATAACCTTTTCAATTCCTCAATGAAGTTCTCTGGATCCTCAGGGACACTGGAACATGTGAAGCTTGGTGAGTTCATCCTTAAAAGCTCACGGATCCTTGAAGAATCAGCCACTTCCTGTCGATTATCTCTCTGTCAAACTTTATAGGTCACAACTTGACTTAACATCTGGATAGCTTCACGAAATTCAGCCTTGGTGACCTCTCCTTGGGGTTGCACTTCTAGTGCATTAGGTACCCCTTGTTCCTCGACATTTCTCCTAGCAGGACGACCTTTGACTGCTCTTCGTGGAGGCATGATTATTTGGAAACACGCACAAACATGAATTAGAGGGAAACTTCTTAGAGATCAAACTCTAACGCACGAGATGAGTGTGAAAGAAGTGAGAAATTTTCCTAAATGTTGCAGCCTCCTAATTATAGATGTGGCGCGATTCACACCGATAAATAGGACTCTATAGACACAGCTTCATAGACTCTTTAGGACTCTTGAACTCTGGGCTCTGATACCAAGTTTGTCACACCCCGAGCCTACACCCTGGGCTGAACTGGCACTCGAGAACCATTGCTGGCCCCAAGCGAACCCTTGGCTTTGATTACTTACTCAGCGGAAGACTATATGCAATAAGAAAGGAATTCAAATGCTAAACAACTTAGCCATCTCAAACTGAACTCATAATGTTTTGAAAATAAACATTTAACTTAGCCAAAATGGCAACTCAAATTTGCACATAAATCAATAACAAAATAATGACGAATGAACTAACATCTGACTGACTATCTATAAAGCCTCTAAAACAACTGAGATGGATGTCCGGACAGGCCCACGATATCCTAATGAACTATCTAATACTGAAAGTAAACAAAAGGGATCCTCCGGAATGCAAAGAGGCTCACCAACAAACTCTGAACTGCTCAATAGATCAACGATGCGCTGGGTCCTGATCCTAGTTACCTGCGTCTGCATCATAATACGATGCAAGCCAATTGGCATCAATACATTGAATGTACGAGTATGCGAGTTGGAATGCTAAAACAAGATATAAGCTTGAAAGGATTCTGAAAGGAAACACTTACCTGGCTCTTCTCAACTTCCGAATAACTTAACTCAAATAAACAAAACAATGAAGCACATGCAATATACATAAAGCTTATAAAAAAGTTGCAACCAACTTAGTTCGTTAACGATAAAGCAATAACAAATTCAACTTTGCTCATATAAGAAAATAATATGATTTCTGTGGGAGATTCTCTAACCGACAAACATCACTATGAGCCTAAGTGGTGATACAACGCTCTTACCATCACACTGCCAGACTGTCCTAACTTTGCCATCATATAGAACTACTTAACTTAGTGGATCCACTAGCTTAACTTATGTGATCATCTAAAAAGCATGACCCATTAATACTCATGATGACTACATGATTTATGGAGACTTGAGTTAATATGAACTCGCATCCCCATATCGGTGCTCAATACTACTCCCAAAAATATACTTAGCTCATATGTTTTAAAACAACTTCTTTCTTTGGTTTGAGATAATTACTCAAAACTTAGGTTAAAAGCTCTCCTGGAATCGATGTTCCCTTTTCTTTCTCAAAATGTGAAAACATTTTTAAACTTCTTGGGAATACTTAGTTCCCATATACTTCTTTGAAGAAATGAAACTTCAAATATTTACTCTTTGCTTAACTTGAACTTAAGCCTTAAAACAAAGTTAAAATGTTTGTGAAAGACTTTTGAAAACTTTAAGAACTTATCTTGACTTCTTGACTTGACTTTTAATTGATTCTTGAATTTAATTATGGATTCAAGAATCGTGATTTGTGATAGGAATGACTTTTAACTCATTATGTTTAGGAATGATTTTAGATGGCTAAACATGAGGAAAGACAGAATTATCTAAATATAAGGGTGGATCCGCGACGCGGAGGCATATTTAATTTTTGGTTTCAAAAACAACTTTTTAGACAGAACACTCTGTGTCAGCTTCGCGACACGAAACAGAAATTCCCGAATCAGGGAACCTGCTCTGCGATGCGCCCCTAGTGTCAAATTTCATCCAATGAATTTCTTCTTCGTTTTCCAGCCCCAATTCGCCCAAACTCGATTCTTTTTCTCAAATTCCTTTTAGACATATACCCAACAAATGTACCTAAGAACCTAACTCGAAACGACTCTAAAATACGATGTAACAATCTCAGAAACTTCCCCATATCAACCAAATTCAAGAACAACATCAAAATCAAGAATAGATATCAAGAACTTCAACTTTCAAACTCTTCTAGGACAAATCCATGCTGAAATAAATATGTTTGGCACGTGGGAGAACGATCCCAACATTATGAAAGCCTAACATACCTGGTAAGGATTACCCCCGACGAAATCCACAAGCAATTCTCCACGAAATCAACGAACTTTGCTTTTTTCTCCTCTTGCGTTCTTTCTCCAAGAACCCTAGCGTAAATCTCCAATTGCCTAAACTGAACCAATTTGGTTTTGACCCTTAATTAATTCACCAAAAACGAATTAAAATAATAGGGTATGGAAAAGACCAAAACACCCTTAAAAATCCAGATTGGACATTTCCTTAATCCAACAGTCTAACTTCGAAAGGGTATAACTTACTCATACGAACTCAGAATCGGACAAACTCGGTGACGTTGAAAAGATCATTCCAAGAGCTTTCCAACCATTTCTGGAAGTACACCTAACTCATCCTGAGATAGGAGTTATGACCGTTTGAAGTTGATCAAAAACTCAATTTTCCTAACTTAAACAAATTTCCAGGTTTTTAATTCTTTCCAAAAGTATATTTCCAATACTCAACTTTTTCCTAGTTATTTCAAATTGCGAGATATTACATTTACTTACAAACACATGCGAAATACTTCACTATTATTGTCATGTAAGAAGCCAAATAGCCAAAAAGAATTATATGAGTATTCACTTTGAATTGTAACTTGTTTGAATTGGCATAATTTTATGTTGCATAATCAATTTGGACTTGTAATGATCCTAAACGATTGGTGTTCCTATTGCATTGGTATTTGATCAAAAGAAAGATGTTATTTTTGTGTTTTGTTTCCATAACGTCATTTTTATTAATAAAAAACAATTCAGTAATATTTGAACGTTTAGTAAAATATTATTGTTACGTATCCTTTTATGTTAATGTTAATATAATAAATTACGTGTAGGATATAAACTGTTATAGTAATAAATTAATTTTATTAATTAGTCAATACTACATTAAATTAATTATAACCTCAAGCATATAACGGGTGCAGTCAATGGAGGCATTTTGAGGAAGTAGAGAGGCCACTTTACTATGGCATATGCTAAATATTTTCGAGAACATTCAAATAATATGGGAGAAGCTAAAACACCATGGCAAATCAAGTACATCATTCAATTATATTTTTTCCGAATAAAAAATAAAAATAAGAATAATATAGTTCATATAAATCCATTTATCTCGAAACAATAATAAATAATAGGTAGTTAATTAAGTACTTTATTTTTACAATAGGTAGTTAATTACTTGATTTAATTTTCTTCTTTTTTTGTAGGTGGTTGCGAAAATATTAAATTGTTCAAAAATAAGAACATTAACAAAATCCAATTGGGGGAAGAGTAATATTCAAAAAATATTACAAAAATGGCCTAGTAGAAGTAGCAGAACTTGATAACTTCTTCATCGCTGCTACAACCATAACATAGGTCTTCTTCCTCATATTCATCACTATCATATACAGTTGAGGGAATACTAAGTAGAGGTAATAGTGCAGTGCAACAACGTGGAGGTTCTAGAGCAAATACACGATTAAAGATACAAATTGTTCCTAAGATTTCTCGAAGACATTGTCGACATTCCCTTATTACTATTCTTTGTTCTTGCTACTTTCATTTGACCAATCGTTTGTATCCCATGTTCTCTGGATTCACCGCCTAAGAATATCAAAATTAAGGCAAACGCGTATGTTGCAGCTTTGTGGCCTCCCTTGGATGCTTTTACCAGCATTTCAAGTGTTCATCTGTACTTCTATTTCTGAAATAGTTCTTCTGAAAATATTAACACCGAACAATGAATTAGAACGAATTAAGGCTTGGATAAATTCTTTAACCTGCCAAATACATAATATATATATATATATATATATATATATATATATATATATTACCACGCCTGTTCTGTACAAGGCTTCATTATTTCCACATTCTATGCAACGGTTCATGAACGACTCAAAATTTCTATAACTTTCATAGGTTGGGAGGCTTAATGGACTAATCGGAACGTCTAACAACGACATATTCGTATAAACCCATCGTTCACGTCCTATTTCGTTAAAAAATTTGCAACTGAAAAATGGATGGGTTAGTAAAGATGAAGTAAAGAATAGAAAATGGAATAATTACTTTGTATTACCTTAGTCTAAGATTTATCAAATCCTTACACGATTTCTAAGCCACCCTTTCTACAATCTGATCTACTATTCCCCTATCTAGGGATTCAAAGGAAGATCAAATCCTCTTCATATTTTTCATTGAATGATGATTTTGGTAAGAGGTTAGAATGCAAAGTCTGTCAATTTCTCTGGCTCTTCGGCTTCTTAAAAGGCTAGAATGCAAAGTGTGTAAAAGACGCCTTTGAAATTTCAACTAGTTCTGACACCCTATTAATTGAGTATCTATGTGGGAAATACTGGTATTACTATAGCATTTTAAATTAAAACAGTAAAAACTAAAATTGATAAAATAAATTTCCTTTCGAGTTTATGATCGAATGCTATTGTAGCGCGAATGGTTAAAGCTTACACGATTAGTCCATAGGTCACAAGTTCGAGTCTAGGTTAGGTTCCCCCATTTTAGTTATTTTTAAAAAAAAATTAGACTATTTGAAGGTTTGAGGATTTAAATAATTTTTAATTTCTTATGTTTTTTGTAAATAAGATTGTAAAAGTTTATATTTGGATTCTTTTTACAATAATTGATGATTTGTCATAAGTATAAGTCGAATCTTATGATGAAAATTAATGTAAATGATATAATATCATATGAGTGATCCTCCTTCACAATTACAAGTCAAGCGAATGTGATGAATATAATCATGATCAAGATATAATTCGGTATTATATCTTAAATCAATGAGTTATGGTACATGTCAACCTTTGATCAATTTATTTTCACATTTTAGGGGTGATTAGACTATAATTATTGATAATATCTCATTTTTAAATTGCCTAGTGATATTCATTAAACAACTAATATGAAAAAGAGTAAATGAATTTCCTTTCGTAATTATGAATGAATGTTATTGCAGCGTGAATGGTTAAAGCTTAAACAATTAGTCTATAGGTCACGAGTTTGAATCTATGTTAGGTCCCCCTTTTAGTTATTTAAAAAAAAATAGACTCTTTGAAGCTTTGAGGATTTAAATTATTTTTAATTTCATATTTTTTTGGTAAATAAGATTGTAAAAGTTTATATTTGGATTGTTTTTACAACAATTGAAGATTTTTCATTATTATAAGTCGAATCATTCTGATGAAAATAAATGTAAATGATATATTATTATATGAGTTATGCTCCTTCACAAATACAAGTCAATTGAATGTGATGATATATGCATGATCAAGTTATGATTTGATATATATCTTAATACAATTAGTTATGGTACATATCAAACTTTGATCAATTTATTTTCACATTTTAGGGGTGATTAGACAATATTTATTGATAATATCTCATTTTTAAATTGCCTAGTGATATTCATTAAATAATTGGTATGAAAACGAATAAATAAATTTCATTTCGTAATTATCAACAAATGTTATTGCAGCGCGAATGGTCTAAGCTTAAACAATTAGTCTAGGTTAGGTCCCTCATTTTAGTTAATTTTTTAAACGTTTGAGTTAAATGACTTCTCATTCCGTTACCTTGATAGAGTAGTTAATTAGAGCCCATCGTCAAAGATTATTCACTATATCAATAAACGAGTTAAATTTTTTGAAGAAAACATTTTTGGTGGGGAGTAAAAAAATTAATAACTCTATAAATATCCAATTTCTGTTCTCATTAGACCAATGGCAAACTTCAATCCAGTGACTAATCCTCCCCTACCAAGCTTCAGAATCAGTCTAACTAGATCATATTCGGCGCAAAATGGAATGGTAAATTATCACATTTCATTGTTTCTCATTTTATTTGTTTATTTGTTTGTTTTAAGAGTATGAATAATGTAATTAATGTCTTGTGTTTTATTGTTTTATGTTGTGGATTCCACAATCAGTAAGTCGATATTTTCCCACGAACCCAACATATATGTTGTTAACTTTTGTACGTCCTGGTAGTGCATGTGGAGATCAATATAATTTAACTGTAGGTGACTGTAATTTTTCCAACCAGTGAAGGTTTTCAGAGGGTTGGCATGATTTTATTGTTGATGCGGGATTGGTTGAGGGCGATGTTTTAAAATTTGTTATTTGTTGTAGTGATGAGGCCAAGTAGACATCGTTGTTTGTAAACAAATCCATGAGCACCTTCTTGTGGATTTCATCAATGATACAACGTTGATATTTATTCATCATTAAAATCATATTCTGTCTGCAAATCTCCATTTTTTATTGTTACATAGAGACCTATAAAGAGATAACAATAAACATGACATTATGAAGCATATTCAATTAAGAGTCATAATTACCGTCTGATAAAAAGTTGATTGTGAGTTCTCACACACTTCATTAATTGAGTTAGTATGTGGGATTTTAGAATTGCCCACTATTCATAATAATTGGTGTTTTTTTTTAATTAGAATTATTCTATTGATAATTAACATAGAGTTCCGATTAACATAACGAGTTGTCATGGAATGAACAAGAATTTTTTCACTTTTATCTAGAATTTTCGAGTCTGAATTTTAAATGTGAATATAAGTTTTCACGAAGAGAGTTTCTTTTTTGGGCGAGTCTTACCACAAAAATGTAAATCAATAAAACTCCGATACGGATATCAAACATGAAGCATAAAACTAAAAGAAAATTGTTATAGTTAATAGTCTTGGAAATAAATACTTTGACCTAGCAAAACTAATTATTCTTAAAAATATATGCTTAACATTTTCGAAGTAAACATTTGTGGAGGGAAGTCAAAAAGTTTTAATTTCTTAAACGTTTGAGTTAATTACTACTCCTTCTGTTACCTTGATAGAAGAGTTAATTAGTTTTGAAAATATATTTAAGCCAACCTAGGAAATCTAACAAGTACGTAGTAATTACTCCAAAGGTATTTTAATTAAATAAGGATTTTGTTGGTAAAGTTAATTAATTCCATAGTAAAAGATTATTCACTGTATCAAAAAATATTATATTAAAATTTTCGAAGTAAACATTTTAAATATTACAGTAAAAAAATTTAGTTTTATTAAACGTTATAGTTAATCACTAATGAGTCATAGTATAATTAATATAAATACAAGCATGTTTAAATATTAATACTCTTGAAAATAAATACTTGACCTAGGTAAATTAATTATTCTTGAAAATATATGCTTAACATTTTCGAAGTAAATATTTATGGTGGGAAGTCAAAAAGTTTTAATTTCTTAAACATTTGAGTTAATTACTTCTCCTTCCGTTACCTTGCTAGAGTAGTTAATTAAATTCACTGTATCAAAAAATAATAAATTAAATTTTTTGAAGTATACATTTGTGGTGGGAAGTCAAAAATTTAACAACTATATAAATACCCAATACTATCTCACAATTTACACCAATCTCTATTCTCAATAGACCAATGCTAGACTTTACTCCAGTGTATGATCCTCCCTTACCAATCTTCAAAATTAGACTAAACGTTAAATGGAATGGTAACTTATCGTATTTCATTATTTTTCGTTTTATTTGTTTATTTGTCTGTCTTATTAAAATTATAATGAATTAATGTCTTGTGATTTTTTGTTTTATGTAGTGGCTTCCACAATCAATAAGTCCATATTTTCCCACGAACCCAACATATACGTTGTTAACTTTTGTACATCCTTGTAATGCATGTGGTTAATTAATTTAATCAATAAACATGAATCATTTACTTGGTTTTGTTTAAGTTGATCAAGTGTATATTTTCAAGGCTAATAACTCTCAAGGGTAAAAAAGGGATAATATGTTAATTTATGCATTGATTTTATGAACTGACAAATATTATGAACCATAATACTTTTCATTTCATACAATCAATGCATAAACAATCATATTATTCCTTTTTTTCTCTTGTTATTTATTAGTCTTGAAAATATACATTTGACCAATTTAAAAAAGCTAAATAAATGATATCGGTTAAATTAATTAAGGGTAAAGATTACGGAGGGGGTAAATATTTAATCAAACTAGTAATACTTTTAAGAGGTAATAGAGAAAGGGTAAAGAATACGGTGAGAGAATATTTATTCAAAAAATTCATGTTTATCTTCTTTTACTTTAATAACATGACTCTTTAACTTCTTTATAACTATTGTATAATATAATTATGGTAATTAAATCGTGATCGAATTAATTCCTTCTTAAAAAGATTATTCAGTAAATAAAGAATGAAGAGTTTAACTTTTGGTAGGAAACTTTTTTGGTGGGAACTCAGAAATTTTAAACACTCCTATAAATACACAACACATTCTAACTTATACAGAAATATCTTCTCCCATTGAAAAAATGGCAGACTTCATACCAGTCTCTTATCCTCCCCTACCACAATTCAAAGTGAGACTAAGTAGATCATACGTCAAGCTAAATGGAATGGTAAAACATTTCATTGTATTTCCTCTATTTGTTTGTTTTATTAAAAACATGTTGAACATTAGTCTTGTTATATTTCTTTTATGTAGTGGCTTCCGCAATCGGTAAGTCAATACTTTCCCAAGGATTCAACAGATACTTTGTTAACATTTATTGGACTGGATAGGACATTTGCAAGTGAACACACTTTAACTGTAGGCTGCTGCGGTTCGAAGAACCGGAAGAGGTTCGAAGATGGTTGGAAGTCACTTATTCGTAAGGCAAGATTGATTGAGGGGTATGTTTTGACATTTGTTATTTATCGTAGTGATGAGGAAATGGTAGACATTGTTGTTTGCAAAGAAAACAATGAGCACCATCTTCTTGATTTCGTCGATGTCGACACTGTGACTGTTATTGATTAAATTGTTTTTTATTGGATGAGATATGTTGTGATTGTTTTCTATTTTTTTATGTTTTCAGTCTAATCTTTTTTTAAAATAAACGTTAAATAAATATTGATTTCGTGTATTTAATAAGGAAATTTAAATGTTTTAAAAAAAGTAAAAGTCTTAACTGACTGAATCTTTTAGAAATCTTCTTTCAGTCAAATGGGGCTAGGGCTCTGTTTTCTGACAGCTCCAAAACCGAAGACTTTTCGTGTACACTTTGTAGAACAAATGTGACCGTTCGAACTAATAAATTCTACCTTTGTACTTTGATGGGCTTTAAATAGTTGCAACTATAGGAATTCTCTTCTTTCAATAACTTACTCTTCTACCTAATATCCATAAATCTTTCTTTTGTTGTTATATCACTACCATGCATCCTTCAGTCAACATAAACGCACATGATAATCGTAGAAGACGATTTCACACGATTTCACACGGTTTGGGAGATTGAACTTTTAAAGAACGAAGTGCAGGACCTCAATCGTGCAATGAAAGCACTTAAACGTGAAGTGAGGACCTTGTCTCGTTCTTTTCTTAACTTTTCTACTCAGGTTAATAATGCGTTGGAACATAATAACCATGGTGGTGCAGATAATATTGAGGGCGGTGGGGTTGATAATATTGAGGGGGGTTGTGCTTGTAATGTTTAGTGGTCGTCTCTTTTTGATGTAATGATATTAATGTCTTTAGTAATGTTTATGTTTTCATTTCGTTTTCGTTTTATTGTGGTATATTTTTTATTTCTATCGGAATTACTCTATATTTTAGTAGATTTTATAATTCATTACACCTAACAAAGTTAACAAACGACTCCATCTTATTATTTGAAACGTTTGGGGATACTGAACAAACGACACTTGAACTAAACAAAGCAATTGTTGGCTTAACCAATGTAATTGTGGGTTATTATAAATTACCACTCATTTGTCTACCCTTAATACATAAATATCATGTACAATAATGTAATTTAATCCTTGACATGTCTTCCTCAGAGAACATAAACGGGTATCTTAATATTACAGGATCGGGAGATATCGTCTGGGATATTTGCATTCCTTAGTGACAAAGTGAGTTGCCTCGTAGATGAAATTTCATATCTTAAGAATCAAATTTGGAGGTTGACAAGTCAGATTCATGTTTTAGCTACTAAAATTAATGGAGAGGATGCTACTGGTGGTGCATATATTGACGGAGTTGTTGGGGAATAATGATTAGTAAAGTTTGTCTACTTTTATGTTATTTAGCTTTATTTTTACACCCTAGTTTACTCTTATATTTTATGTTGATGTAGCTTGAGATTTTGAACGGAATATATGATAATTTTATTTAGCTTTGTTTTTTGTTTATGTTCTATAATACATATCTTAAAAATACTGAAGATTTAATGAGTGGAATTTTATTTTATTTTTATATTATATACAAATGCAGCTCTTGGTCTAACCAAGGAAACCCTTGGAATAACCAATGCAGCTCTTAGACTAACCAACGTTACTATAAAAAGCAGTCATCTTCTACCCACAAATCACAATTCAGAATAATTCTATCATATAACACACTATAATCTCTAATATGTCTACACCAGAGAAAGAAAAAGACCATCCTAGTACTGGGGGACGGGTAGACCCCGTCGCTGAGCTTACATTACTTGATAATAGTGTGAACAAGCTCAGTGGTGAAATTTTAGAGCTTCACCGTGAAATGTGGACATTGAATAGCCGCCTTGAAGCTTCGGTTCGTCGTGCTGAGGCCTTGGATACTGCCGCTGCAGGTGGTGGTGCCGGTACTGTTGACGACAACGTTTGTCCCGGTAATATTATATAGACTTTATTAAGCTTTAATTTCCGTTTAGGATTATATTCACTATTTTATTGTAAGTTTTTATGTACCGTCTTGTTTTAAAATTAATTTCAATCTACTCTTGTCTTTATTTTTACGTTTATATTATGTTTCTTGATGAAGGTTTATAATACATGTCAAAAAAATAAGAAAAAGCATACAAAAATTAAATAAATCAGTATACTTGAAAAGATATACATATGATGGGATATTATTGCATTATATAATACTACTCAAATATGTAGATGATTTAGTTTGATCGTAGTATTAAGTATCACAATAAATTTTAAATTTATTTCATAAAATTTACAAAGAGAAGTTAAATGAAAGAAAAATGGTAAAATCAATCAAAATCTAAACAATTAATGCTAGCCGCTTATTGCACGTCAAACGAGAACCTGGCAGCAGACACTTGAGTGTTTGTCTTCCCCAAGTTAATAGCTTGTACAGAAAGTTTCGAAACACTTCCCAAAGATAGCTTCTACCGAGAGAATTCTTATTTGATACATAAAATATTGAGTCTTACCATACACAAATACGTAATAATATATTTACGATTAGTTAGTAATTCAAGTTCTAAAAATTATATTTAAATTACATATTCTAGTCTTATCAAAGTGTTAGGTATACTCACGTACTTTTAATTAGATGAACAACTAAAATAATCCCATTGAGTTATTTTGGTTCCTTCTCTTTTATCCAATAGAATAAATCAATGAGTTTCGTAATAATGAACGAATGATATTGCAACGCGAATGGTTAAAGCTTAAACGTTTAGTCCATAGGTCACGATTTTGAGACTTCTTATTCATTAAATAACTGACATGAAAGAATAGATAAATTTCATTTCGCTATTATTAACGAATGCTATTACAGCGCGAACGGTTAAAGCTTATACGTTTAGTCCATTGGTCATGATTTCGAGTCTAGGTTAAGTCCCCAAATTTTATTTTATTTTATAAACATAAAATTGTCATTTCTATTATGAGAAACTAATTTTTAACCACGGCCTTTTAACAAACGTAGCACTTTATTTTTTGAACTTCTACTAATAAAATTGTTTAATATATTGATTTATCTTAAAAAATAAGAGTGAAAGAAAATTCAACTCATCGAATCAAATCTTTTCAAAATGCTAGGTGTACTCAAGTAGTTCTCTTAGACTTGAACAACTAAGAATATCATTCCGTCGGTTCCGTTCGTTATATTTTATTGTTCGACTAAAATTTTTTGATATACGAATACATTTATTTTCCATGAATTTAATAATTAAAGGTCTGAAATAATTGATGAGGAAAAATTATTAATGATTAGATTAATTAATTAATTTTTATTTTCTGACCTTCTAATAAAATTGTTTAATTAGTGGATTTGGCTTAAATAATAACAGTGAAAGAAAAGTCAACTTATCAAATCAATTTTTTTCAAAATGCTAGGTGTACTCAAGTAGTTCTCTTAGACTTGAACAACTAATAATACCAGTCCGTTGATTTCGGTTCGTTATATTTTATTTTTCGATTAAAAATTTTTGATATACGAATAAATTTATTTTCCATGAAATTAGTAATTAAAGGTCAAGAAATAATTAACAACAAAAAAATATTAATGATTAAATTAATTAATTAAATTTTATTTTCTTACCTTCTAATAAAATTGATTAATTAATGGGATTTGGCTTAAAAAAGAAGAGTGAACGAAAATTCAACTCATCAAATCAAATATTTTCAACAAGTGGTAGGTATACTCAAGTAGTTCTAATTAGATGAACAACTACAATAATCCCATTTACTCATTTTGTTTTCTTCTCTTTTATTTTTCGAGTAACAATTTTTGGAGACCAATTATATAGTGCAAAGTTTAAAAGTAATATTAAATTTTTTTTCTGGTAAATAAGGGATGAAAAGAATAAATGAGTTTCGTTTCGTGTTTATGAACGAATGCTATTGCAACTCAAATGGTTAAAGCTTAAACGATTAGTCGATACGTCACGAGTTCGAGTTTAGGTTAGATTTCCCATTTTAATTTTTTTTATTATAAACATAAAATTTTCATTTCTATTATGACAAACTATTTTGAACACACATAACATTTTATTTTCTTACCTTCTAATAAAATTGATTAACAAATTGATTTATCTTTAAAAATAGGAGTGAAAGAAAATTCAACTCATAAAATGAAATCTTTTCAAAATGCTAGGTGTACTCAAGTAGTTCTCTTGGACTTGAACAACTAATAATACCATTTCGTCGATTTCCGTTCGTTATACTCTTTTATTTTTTAACAATTTTTTTTTGATAAACGAATAAATTTATTTTCCATGAAATTAGTAATTAAAGGTCAAAAGATAATTATAACAAAAAAATATTAATGATTAAATTAATAAATTAAATTTTATTTTTCTTACCTTCTAATAAAATTGATTAATTAATGGATTTGACTTAAAAAAAAGAGTGAGAGAAAATTCAATTCATCAAATCAAGTCTTTTCAACAAGTGGTAGGTATACTCAAGTAATTTTAATTAGATGAACAACTACAATAATCTCATTCACTCATCTAGTGAAATTAAATTAAATTTTATTTTCTTACTATACTAATTTACAATTTGCTCCCAAGTTTCTTTTGGAGCCAAATCGGTCACATTTGGCTCTAATATTTTGACTATAAATAAAGACTCCCGCTAAATGTATTCCTCACACTAAAAACATTTCAAAAGAATCATTTTACACTAATTGTGATAAAATATGGAAAACTACCAAACTCCTGATAACAAACGAAGGGCAATTTCATTCCCAACCTCTTCGGAGGTTGTGGAAAAATTATATTACCTTAAATGCAACTTGTACGAGAAGATGGAGGACGAAGTGGCGGAATCGATGAAGCGGCTAATAGGTTGGAAAGGAAATAGATGGGTAGAAATGGTGTTATTAATGGATGATCCACCCTTCACCAAAACCTTTGAGATATACGAGAAGGTGGTGTCCAAATCACCGAACGATTTCGCTGTCAGTGTCAATGGAGTTCGTGAAATAACCCCTGGAGTAGGAGATGGAACTTCATTTGATGGTTGGTCCCAGGAGAAGAGGGGTTGCCAAAGGAACCTGGAGCTGTAGGTTATTTGGTAGAAATAAGGACGCTGGATGAGGTCCTTTTCAGTTGTTGTTTAATTTAACTTTTTTTGTTTTGTCGTTATTTTCTTTACACCCATTGCCTAATGCATGATGAATGGGTGGAGTATGTAAATGTTTTTTTGTTTTGTTTTGTTTTAATGAAAAAAACCATTTTTACCTTCTAGGCTAGGGTATTGTTACATTTACTAAAGTAAACAATGACGAACCTAAATACCATTAAAAAACTTAGCCACAAAACACAAAAGAAAAGACATCTAAAAATTCCTAAGCAATGTTAGCCACCATAAAATAATGTAATTTCTTCATTAGTACTACAACCGTAACAATGGTGACCTACCTCACCTTGATCACTATCCAAGACCATTTTGTGATAAGTAAATGGATGCTTAATTGTGCAACAAGGACTGAGTTTTGCAATAAATAAACGATTCAAAACCCATGTTACGCTTAACAATTGTCGAAGACGATTTCGACAATGCATTGTTAGTCTTCTTTATTGTTGCGTTAGTTTCATCTTCCCAATAGTGTTTATCCAATCTTGCATATATTCACCGTCTAAGAATATT
The DNA here is from genome assembly GCF_900185275.1 of Solanum verrucosum. Classification (NCBI taxonomy): domain Eukaryota; kingdom Viridiplantae; phylum Streptophyta; class Magnoliopsida; order Solanales; family Solanaceae; genus Solanum; species Solanum verrucosum. Next base: position 300,947 of record NW_026020242.1, read on the forward strand.
GAGAATATGGCAAAAGCGTATGACGCAGCTGTGTGACTTGTTTTTGATGCTTTCTCCAGTAATGGTATTGCAGCATCTGAATCTTCATAGCTGAAAAACAACTTCTAAAATACAAACACATATCCGTTAGTTTGGAATGAATTTATGGAAGCGAATATATCCAAAAGTAATTTAATTAATGTTATTATCATGCCTTTTCTATACATGGCTTATGTATTTCCACAATCGATGCACACGTTCATGAAAGAATCGTATGTTTTGAACGTTTTTTATGTTCGGCGCATCAATATCTTAGCAAGAGTTTCTTGTAAACCCACCGTTCACATCCTATTTCATTTTAAAACTTGCAATTGGAAAAAATCTAGAGGTTATTAAACATGAATGTAAACAATTGATTTGAATTAAAAATTTACATACCTCAATCTTAGATTTATTAAATCTTTGCATGAGGCTGAAGCCACCCTTTCTACAATTTCATCAAGCAGCCCCTTATCAAAGGATTCAAAAGAAGAACGTATCCTCTTCATTTCATTAATTGAATGATGATTTTGGTGTTCTAAGATGTTACAATGCAAAGTGGTGATGTTTGCCAAATTACATTTATAAAGGCGACAGAAATTAGATAGCCCAATAGCGCAGAGGCTAGCCAAGCCGTTGGGACTGGGAATAAACCACAAAGAGGCCCAAGAATTAGACAGCCCAATGATAGATTTACTTGGGATCCAGGTTGAGTAGATTATAAATGATTTTCAACTGCGGTTAGGGAGGATTATGTGTATTACTTTGTCACTTTGACCTTAAGAATATAAATTTCAAATATTATTATCCCTATATAATTAACCATTAATGATGAAAATCCACTTAAAAAAATCTATATATAAGATGTACGATTACAAATTACATGAATATTCTAATTAATTCTACCATCACCTCGATCACTTCTACCAGCCCTTCTACCTCCACCCCGTCTCCCACCACCCCTCCAACCTTGACTAGTCTCACCCTCTTGAGATGCATCATAATATGTTCTAGTCCACCTTCCACCACCTCTCCTACATCTATTAATCGGAGGCCTTCCACGTGTTCAGACTTCCCTCTGATTCTTAATGAATGTTACATCATCGTCCGAGTCTGGATCACTAATGCTAGAGACTATCATTTCGTCATTCCAATCAGAATATGCATTGAAACGACCTTTCAAAACATTTTTGAAATTCAGATATTTGGCGTTGTTGTCCAACACAACATCACAATTCTTATCAAACCATTTCTTCAAGGAATTGTACTTCTCACTACAAAAAAAACGGTGTTTAGCGATTAATTTCCGTCACTATATAACAACGGATTCGCAACGAAGTAGCCATTTCGTTGCAAAAATTACAAATAATTTTTTGAGTTATAATATAGCGACGGATTGGCGACGGAATATGTTTTTTGTCGCTAAGAAATAGCGAGAAACTTTGGCGCCCTAATTTTCGCTACGGATTTTGCAACAAAGTAGGTGTTACAAATTTATTAATATTCCGCGACGGAATTAGTGACGAAAAATCGTTGCTAAAATTATAAATATATTTTTATGGAATTTAAATTATGTAGTGACGGAATTATCCGTCGCTAAAATTCAATGTAGATAATTATATTTATTTAGTAGCAATGGATGTCATAATCCGTCGCTAAGTTTGTTGCAATTTTTTTAACCAAGTCATCAGTCCATAGAAAACACAAAAAGGAAACAAAAAATTACTATCTGTAAAAAATAGGGTTTTCTCTTAGTGAAATCTCCCATCTAGCTGAAGCTCAAGTGAAAGCTCTTGGTGAAAACTCTGTATCAGGTGAAATCTCTTGGTGAAAGCTTTGTATCAGGGTAAAATTTCTCTTAGTGAAAGCTCCGTCTCCTTCTCCTTTTAATTTCTCCCATCTCAGGTGAAATGGCTCCCGTCTCAGGTGAAAGGTGAAATTGCTCTTGTCTCCTTCATCCTCAGGCGAAATGTGAAATTGCTCCTGTCTCCTTCATCCTCAGGTGAAAGGTGAGCTTCTGCCTTTGGTAATTTCTCATTTTTCATCTGTTCGGTGAGCTTCTGGTGCGATGAAGAGGAGGGCGTTGAGTTCTATTTGGTGAAAAACAACTAGGGAACGGGATGTGGTTATTAGGGATATGCCAAAATTAAACGTAGTGCACTCGCTTGCTTCTACTTTGCTCTAATTTTTGATTTTGAATATTTTTCAAATTTTGTTTAGTCTCTAACCTCTCTTGCTTCTGCTTTGCTCGGTGAAATTCTTGAAATCTTATTTAGGTGGTCAAGTAGTCTCCAAGCTGGTCGCTGCCCAGAGAAAGGTAACATTTCCTTCATAATCTTCTCCTCATCTTCTTCTATGTCTCGCTACTCTGTTGTTGTGTCACTGTTGTTTGTAGATGAGAACTGATGACTTCAATTTGCTATATATGTGTTCTTAGTGGATTTCCTTGATTCATATTAATGTGGAAGTTGGGTTTTGTCGTTTAGTATCTAGTATTGTCGCTTATTTGTTCCTTTGTTTGAATCCTTTTTCGGTGACTCCTCTTCGATATGTCGTAGAATCTCTGTTCTTCGTTTTCATTGTCTGTAAGCCCAAGTTTTACATTCAGTTTTGCTACTATTAATGATGCTTTCTTTCAAAATAAAGATAGAATCTTGAAGCTAACTAAGGTGAAAGTTGTTTGTGTTTTTGTTTTGTTGATGTAGTAGATTGTTTTCAAATCCCCTGATCATTCTACGAATCGAATTTATGTTTCCATCTGCCTAAATTTTAGTCAAAAATGCCCACTGTTTGTAATTAAGCTTATAAGGTGTGAAGTCATGTTACTGTCCAGATTGTAGTTTGCTTTCAAAGTCGTTGCCTATTTCTCTTTTCTAATCATCTCGACATGTTGTTCTGCTTGTATTTTCAATCTTTTTAAGTCCTTGAAGTTTGGCCTTGTTAAAAGGTTTGATATTGGTATAAGTATGTGTATGTTCTTGGTGAGTTAAATAAAATGTCACGGGTCAATCTTTGTTGGCCTTATTGTTCAATTCATAAAAGATTAGATGTAAACAATTAAGAAGTCACTGAATTTTGTTTCAGCAGTTATTAAAGTAGTATATGTTTGCTTTTGTTTTATTTGATAGCTACTAGTTATCCTTTCTTTCCTTAAACTCGTCTCTTGTTTATTTATTATACTTAATAGCTTAGTAGCTATTAAGTATACAATAGAGTAACTTTTTTTTAGATTTGGCGAAATAGCTTGAAGAGCATTTTAGCTTCTGATTTAGTGAGCATTAATTTAGATTCTTCTTTTTCTATCTTTTATTTCCAAGTTTTATAATTACTATATATATAGGTAGTTCTAGGTGTACATGTTTATAATATGCACCATTTGTTTAGAGACAACTATCTAACTATTGCTTCTGCACATACTCTTCAACTTGGTATCCATCTTTACATCCTTATATTTTATTTGAGTAGTTAACTTCTTAGTTTTTCATTTGAACGAACTAGGTATCTTTGATTTTTAATATATATTTTTCATTGCTGCATCAGTTTAGCATTTTAGATGTATGAAATTATGTCTGCTTTCATTTGATAATACAACTACTAATATTCTTGTGCAGTTCTCACGGGACAAGTCTTTCACCCAGCGAGACCTTGCTTCTCTACTTTGACGTAATTTCTCTTTTCTTCATATATTATCTTTGGTAGATAGGAGTTCCTTTTAGCTTTTGAAAATGTTACTATTATTTTCTGAAACTGTTTGTTTTATTTGTGTGTTTAAATACGTTTTATGCTTTTAAAATAACCTCGAAATGATTTGATTCAATGAAATCAGGAAGGATATTTTGTCTTACCTAATGCACTTGAGTTGGTTAGTGTTGTATGGTTCATTTGTAGAACTTAATTTAGTTTGAGTATTTTGGTGTTGAATATACTGATTTAGGTGATTTGGGGTTTAAGTTTCGATTGAATTTTTCCTCTACCTCAGCTTCCCGTCTCCTTCATCTATTTCCTCTAATTAGCCTTTGTTTTGAAGGTATACCATCCGGTGTATGTGAAGCTCGAAGAAAGACATAGACATCTGGTAAGTGTTCTATTTCCCCTTCTTCTTCTTCTTTCCACTGTCATAAAAAGATTTTCTGTTGAAGTTAGAAAAGGAAAATGTTTCTTCAACCATCTCATATCAGTGTTGGAAGAAAAGGAAATGACGTGATGAACAAAAACCAGTACAGATAAAAAGAAAAGAGAAAAAAGTAAAGAACAAAAAAAAATTAGTAAAAAGCTTCCACCTGAAAGGAACCAGTGATGTTCTTATAGCTTGGCTATCTTATTTGTCTTGATTCATTCTCTTCTATCACTCATTATTCTTTCATAGCTTCTTTCTTACTTCCATTTTCATGTTCATCTTTTTCACATCAACAACACTAGTATCATTTCCTTGATTTACAAAGTCAACAGTTTGAGTACAACTATTAAATTGTTCCATTGTGATTTCTTTTCAGTCTGGAAGAACGAGTTTTTACTGTTATTTCTTTTGAGAAATATCTATAGTTTTATACGACTAGTTAGACAGATGACTAGTGGTTCTAATCAGGCATGGTGAAGTTTATATTTTTTTAGACGTCTTGAGTTCTATTATTTATTTTCTGATTTAGGTTTGCCAGGTCTTTGTTAATGTTCTTCTATTTTCTGTCATTTGATTAAAGGTTCTCAATGTTGGTGCTCTAAGATATAGGTAGTCATTTGACGTTTTGAGCTCAACTAGTAACTAATTTGATCAAAAAAGCTGGTTCAAAGATGCCTAATTTCAAATCCCTTGAGCTTCTGCTAGAGCTTTAAGTCCTTCTGCTTCCTTCATCTTTACATATAAATCCCCATCTATTATCTGCTTACGTCTGTAGAAATCAGCCTTTGCAGTTGCTTTTTGTGCCTCTGCTTCTTTCTCCTTTCCTTAGTGAAATGCTTCAGCTTCTTTTTGTTTCTTGTAGAGCTCTCAATTTGCTTGTTGCACCTTTTACACCAATGAGGCATTAGAAACTTCAAAGTTAGGATTTTTTTTTGTAAGTTTTATGTTTTATGTAAAAAGTAACCTAATAATAATTGTGTCTAATCTACTTTCATGTTAAATTACACTGATAGTGTGAATTATTGTTAATTCTCGCATAATCAAAGATGTTACTTTCTCCATTCCAGTTCATGTTCTTGTTAATAACCAACACAATCTGATGTTAAAATATAGCAGGCACTACTGTTCTACCCTAATCAGAGGATCTGGTTGATATTCACTGGAAGTAAGGCTTACTCTTTATTTTTACCCCTGATTTAGCTCAAAATTTAACTATCGAGGTATTTACTTTACTGAATGTAATTAGGAAGATGCTTGTTGTCATTGTGTCCAATGTGCTTAAGCAAATTTAGTTTCTTTATATGTGTTTTGTGTTTTGTTATTTGTATGCTTGTACTATTAGTTCCTTATTTATAAAAGAAAGTATATATAGTTTATACTCTAAAGTAAGCTGGCTGGACTTAGAATGCTTTATTATTCTGTAAGTTGACTGGAATTAGAATTCTTCAGTAAGGAATTTTTTTTTTAGGTAAGCTTTTTTTCAGCTTTCCTAGTGAGAAATTTTAGTTTCAGCTCCTCATTTCTTTAATTCACTGGCACAAGAGATCAAATTCCTATTGTTGTGAAAGTTACTGAATGAATCTATTTCATTCTAATTCGAGAAACTGTTTTTGTTAGTTCGATCTCTATATTTTGACTAAATTTAATGAATATGAATTAGAGTACCTTTTGGTCAATCAACTAGTGCTTTTTTAGTAAAAGTTTTGTTTGTTTAAGAATTGACAGGAACATGAATAATCTAGAGCGTGGTTGGATGTATGAGAGGTTGGATGGTCGTGGGGCAATAAACTCTAGTTTCATAACCGGTGTGGATAAGTTTATCCAGTTTGCATGTACACAACAGGATCGCTTGAGTGGTGACAAAGTTAGATGTCCATGTAAAAAATGTCACAACTTTAGATTCATGGATGTTGAAATCGTTAAACATCACCTTTATAAGACTGGATTTGTTGATAACTATTTTGTTTGGAAGCATCAAGGGGAAAAAGATGTGATCAATGAGATTTCTTCAGGTCAAGATTTGCATGGTAGTGCTCAACCTGAATTAACATATGATAATCCATACCGACAAATGGTTTTAGATGTTTCGTGTCCCAACTTTTCCCAAGGTTCAAGTTGGCAATCTTCTAGCAATATTGAACCTCAGCCAACTCATCCTTGTGAACCTTTGATGGAGGAAGATCCTAATCACGACTCTTAAAAATTATATGATTTGCTACAAGTAGCTACTCAAAAATTGTATCCCGATTCTTCTCTCTCTCAACTTGCGCTTATCTCTCGGATGTTAAATATTAAAATGGAGAACAATATGTCACAGAGAGGTTATAATCAAATGATGGAATTGTTGAAAGAGGCTTTACTTGAAGATAACATGGTTCTTGATAGCTATTATCAGACCAAGAAGCTAGTCCGTAGCTTGGGTTTGCCAGTTGAAAAAATTGATTGTTGTGAATCAGGATGTATGTTATATTGGGGTGATGATGAACACCTTACATGTTGTACATTCTGTGGCCATGAGAGATACAAGCATCGTGTCGGCTCTCGTAAAATGAAATTGGTCCCTTATAAGAAAATGTATTATTTTCCTTTGATTCCTAGATTGCAAAGATTATATGCATCCCCTGCTACTACTGCTGACATGAGATGGCATCATGAGCATACAAAAGAGGATGGTGTAATGCGTCATCCATCAGACTCTGAGGCTTGGAAGCACTTCAATGAAAGTCATCATTTTTTTGCTGTGGAACCAAGAAATGTAAGATTGGGGTTATGTACTGATGGTTTCCAACCATTTAGTCAGTCTGGGAGTAAATACTCTTCATGGCCAGTGATTGTCACTCCTTACAATTTACCTCCAAGGATGTGTATGAAAGAGGCTTATATGTTCTTAACAGTTATTGTTCCAGGGCCAACCAATCCCAAACATAAAATTGATGTTTATTTGCAGCCTCTGATAAAAGAACTGACTTTGTTGTGGGAGACAGGTGTGGAAGCATTTGACATCTCAAAAAAGCAGAACTTTCAACTAAGGGCAGCTTTAATGTGGACAATTAGTGACTTTCCAGCATATTCTATGTTATCCGGATGGAGTACTACTGGTAATTTAGCATGTCCCTATTGTATGGAGGAAACACAATCCTTTAGATTAAAACATGGTAGAAAAACATCATGGTTTGATTGCCATAGGATGTTTCTCGACCAAAATCACCCATTTAGGAGAGATCGTAAAAACTTTTGTAAAGGCAAGACTGTCCAAAGATCATCACCACCCTATAGAACAGGAGCAGAATTATTGAACCAAATTTGTGACTTGGGCATAAGGAAAGTAACAGAGTTAGATGCAAACGAAGTTAATCGAAGATTATGCAAGTCTTGTGGATGGAAAAAGAAAAGCATCTTTTGGGATTTGCCTTATTGGAGTTCTAACATGATTCGACGTAATCTTGATGTCATGCATATTGAGAAAAATGTCTTTGATAATGTGTTTAACACAGTTCTTAATTTTGATGACAAAACCAAAGACAATCCACAATCACGTCAAGATATGGTAGAATATTGTGATCGACCTCAATTGGCAAAAGACAGTAGTGGAAAATATCCCAAAGTTGTATATACAATAGACAAGGAAACAAGAGCTATCTTGTTCAATTGGGTGAAAGGCTTAAGGTTTCCAGATGGGTATGTTTCCAATTTGGGTAGATGTCCAGACACAAATGCGAAAAGGATATTTGGCATGAAAAGTCACAATTGTCATGTGTTCATGCAATGACTAATGCCTATTGCTTTTCGTGAACTACTTCCTAGTAATGTGTGGCAGGCACTTACAGAATTGAGCTTATTTTTAAAGATCTTACTTCCACCACTCTACGAGTGGATGACATGGAGAGATTGGAGAGAGATATTCCACAAATCTTATGCAAGTTAGAGCGTATATTTCCTCTTGGGTTCTTTGACTCAATGGAACATCTTCCTGTGCACATTCCATATGAAGCAAGGATAGCTGGACCAATGCAATATCGATGGATGTATCCTTTTGAAAGGTAAATGTGAAACTTTATGTCACTTATGACTAGTTTGTCATACATTCCTTTTCTAATGTAATGGTCTATCCATTTTCTTTATTTAGGTATTTGGGAACTCTTAAAAGGATGATTGGGAATAAAGCTAGTGTAGAGGGTTCCATTTGAAAAGCGTACTTGATGACAGAGTCAACACAATTGTTTTCTCATTATTTTGAACCTCATGTCATGACACGTAATCATAATGTGGAACGTAATGATGATGGTGGTGTTGTGGAAGATCTTGAAGGAAATTTATCAATATTCTCCCATCCAGGTCGAGTATGGGGAGAAGCAAAAAAAAGGGATTTATCCCTTGAAGAAATCAAGGCTGCCCAAACTTATATCTTACTAAATTGTGAGGAGGTTGAGCCATTTGTGAGGTAACAAAAGTTAGTGGTATTTTCTTAATGATATAAACATATCTTTATTCACGACTATCAAATTAAACTTATTTTACTATGATGAAGTATGTTCATGCAATGTTTGCAAGAAGAATTTCCGAATCTATCTCAGGGTCAAATAGATGAGAGCCTTGAAGCAAATTTCTCTACATGGTTCAAGGAATTTGTAAGATTTCAAAACTACTATCTTCTATGTGGTAATGTGCTTAACTTGACTTCGGAAATTTTACTAAGTCTCACAATTTTTTCAAAATAGGTCCGATGCAATCCCATAGAGAATAAATTCTTGAGTAGTCTTGCCCGTGGACCATTAATAAGTGCTACATGTCATTCTGTTTATTTTGTTAATGGATACAAATTTCACACAGAATGTCATGGTAGCGCAAGATCAACAATGAATAGTGGAGTTTGTATCTCAGATTCAAATTTTGGTGATTATTTTGGACGGATAAAAGAGATTATACAAGTGGAATACCCTGAAGCACCTTTGAAGCAAATTGTATTATTCAAATGTGAATGGTTTGACCCAACTATGAATGTTGGTGACAAAAGGCATAATCAGTACAAATTGGTTGAGATTAATCAACGTCGTCGATATAAAAAATATGAGCCTTTTATTCTGGCAATGCAAGCAACTCAAGTGTGTTATGAGTCGTATCCGAACAAGAAAAAGGACAAAGATGACTGGGTAGCTGTATTGAAGGTCAAACCTCGAAATGTTATTGAATTACTTGATGAGGGAGTGGAGACAACTTCAGAACTGAATGTTACATTCCAAGTTGATGAAGTTGAAGTCCACGAGATAGATATGACTGTTTCCATTGATGAAAACATACTCTTAAATGATCCAAATGGGGATACACTGGAAATGGATGAACCCATTGATGATGGTTTATTGTAAGAGCATCATGAAATCCAAATAGAATCAACAGAAGAATATGAAACTGAGGAAACTGAGGAGGATGAAGATGATGAAGAGGATCAGGAAGATGAAGAGTTTGAAGAAGACATAGATAGTGACTAGGGCTTGATAATCTACTTTTGTATCTTCACCGTAATTTGTTTGTATTAAGTTTTCTCCAAATATTCTCATTTTCTTTAGTTTCTATTTTTCAAATTACGGTGATTAAAATCAGTAACTCTTGGATTTTGACCATGTGTGTTCTATTTCTTATTTTAACCTTTATTTAAATCTACTTGTAGCATTAATTAGTGTTATACATACCAGGTAACTGAATGTTCCATTTGAATGAGAGTTGTTTTGTGATGCTTTGGATGCCTAGGAAATCTCCACATTCACCTTTTCCCCTTTTTTAGCTACTGTCTTTTCTTTATCATTGGTCATTTTACATTGGTTATGGAGTTTCTAGTGCCACGTGTGGTGTCTTTGATGGCCAATCCAAAGAGAGTTTGTGTTCTCTTCCTTGGTACAGGGAAAACTAAAACAAATGTTATGCTTTGTGGTCATTTTACATTAGTGTTATTCCTACCAGCTTTGATGACAGAATGTAACCATCAGGCCTAGGTGCCTTATCAGAAACACATGATCTAATGGTATTCAACTTTTCAGTCTCTTAAAGGGCTTCTACAGTTCCCTAATATCCTTTTCTGTGATTGTATTCAATTTTTTTAGAATCTAATATAGATTTCTGAAACTCATTATTTGTGTAAATCTTCTAACCAAACTCAATGATAACTATTTCACTCTTTTATATGCAGGCATAAGTGTTTTCACTTGATCTACAAGCTTTTTTAGAGGTATTTTTAATATTTCAGCACACTTCAATGAGGTAGCTTAATATGATTTATACTAGTGATAAGTGTTTGACTCTAGTTTCTGTTTTTGCAATACTTCTTTTTTCGGTGGAACAAGTTGTTTGGTGATAGTCATTTGCTAGTCTCATTTTTTTCTCATACAACATGATACTATGTGGGTCTGCCTGTATTTTGTTTTGACATTGGATAAGTAGCTCCCATCGATCGTTGTTGTGTTTGTAGTTCCACATCACTGAAAGTTTCTTTGTTTAGACATGACAATAAATTTTTCAGGAAGCCAACTACATTGTTATAGTTTTCAGGAAGCCAACTACACTGTTATATTTTTTTATAGGTATGGCTCGAGGCAGAGGTCGTGGGAAGTCCTTTGGTAGGAGTAGTCCTGCTATTCATGTAAGCATGCCAACTATTCTGATGCCCACTATAGTTTCTCCTCAACAAGGTGGTACCACAACAGTTGAAACATCAGATCAAAGTACCACCCCAACTATCTCTGAGACACCTCCAGTTACACCAAATCAGAGCAGTCCCATAGGTCAGGGTCTGTCTACTCAGAGCATTCCAACAGGTTGTAGTAATCCAATTGCTGAAGGTGATCTATCTACTCAAAGCAACTCAAGAGGTCATACAAACACAGTTGATACTGATTCTAGTAGTAACCACTCACGGACCCTTATTTTTATAAATTCTGCAGGGTTAGTCCATTCTTTTGCTTTTATCCTCATAACCTGTTTATACTTGAGTGTAGTTAATATTGGTAGTCTTTGAATCCACAAGTTCGAGTAAACAAATTATAATTTAAGGTTCTATGTTAAGAAATGCTAATTGATGGATCTAAAAAATCAGCAGCCTACTATAATCTGAGTATTCTTTTTGTTAGCACTCACGTATATAATGTCTGATTATAATAAAACTCCAAATAATGTCTTCAAATTTACACAGGTTGGAACTTTCTATAATATGCTCTAGTTTCATAACCAAGTCTTTCAGAAATGATGTTGATCCCAATGGAATAAATTGGAAAAGTGTTTCAAACGATGTAAAAGATGGTTATTTTGGAGAATTTAAGGTATTACTTTTCATCGTAGATAAGTTTGGAAAGTGTATTTATACTTATAGATAGGATATTGATATATTACTTTCAAAATTTATTTCAGAAAAAATTCTATTGGGATGTTTCTATTAGTGAAAGTGAAGTGAAGAGACACTGGTTGGTCAAGGCCGCTATAAAATACATAAATTTTATTTCTAAAATAAAAGGGAGAGGAGTTAGGCCAGGTTTTGTACCTGAGCATGTTTGGGAAAGATGGACACAACTTTGGGGAAGTAATGAGTCCAAGAAAAAGTCAGAAACAAATGCAAAAAATCGTCGTGGCAGCTGTGAAGTTGCTGCTGGGACTCACACAGGTGTCTCTATCTCAATTGGAGAGCATCGCAAGAAACTTGTAAGTATATATTTCACAAATTATATGAGTAACATCTTTAGGTTGTCTGAAATATACACTTGTATCTAAATAAACATTATGCAATCAATATTTTTGTATCTAAAAAGTGATTTTTCTTTTGTAAAGGCTATTGAAAAGGGTCGAGATCCAACACCAAGTGAGTTACATTTACACGTCCATACGCATGGTCATGATGGTAAATTTTTTGTTGACGAACGCTCTCGAATTGTCCATGTAAGTCCAAAACTTTGAAACCTATCAGAATATATACATGTCATTTCTTATTATAAGGGAAAACTTGGCTGAAAATGAACAGTAATTTAGTTTCATGGTTGGATGTTGTTATCTTGCTGCTCAACTGATGTGTGGACTGTTTACTTTTTGATCTTTGTAATTCATTCAGATGTTAGAAATATTTGAAAATGTTTCGACTTATTATTAGACTGTAAATCAGTGGTGTATCTTGTTTGCTATTCATGTTGTTTGCTTGCCTGTTGTCTCCTTGTAAGTCCTCTTATTTCACTGTTTTGGTTGGCTGTGAAAGTCGTGGTTCAGTCATGAAGTCCGAAATCATTTTCTATAGGAAAACATAAATGGTCGTACATGCCCTGTTATCCTACATTACGAGTTATTTGTTTCCATTTTGTTTAGATTATAGTCAGAAAATGCGTACCATTTGTAGTTTTAAATATGAACTTCATAACATGTTTTCCTTATCTTTGTCTTGTTTTGGTTTTCATGAGGATTGTGTTAGTTCTCTTCACTACGGGTGTAAAAGTTGCCCATAGTGATGCTATTTCAACATTTATTCTATGGCCCTTTTCCCCCAGTCCAGTCGTTTCACTGAGTATCATAGAGGATTTCAAAATGTGCATGTTAATAAAAAAAAATGTTATGAGAGCAGAAATGAGATCCAAATTTTCAGGATCAGTTTGTGGTAGCCTACACATGTTTTCAGCATCTGATATGTGGCCCTCTTCCCCCAGTCCAGTAGTTTCACTAAGTATCACATAGGCAGGGCATATAGAGAAACAGTTGATGCCTTGCCACTGAGAGTGCTGAAGAGTAGCTTGTACATTGCAGCTGCTGTAGCATCCCTAAGTCTTTGAACAATCACATCTATGCATACCTGCATAGACACGTTGGCATACCACAAAAAGAAACAATAGAATCATTCTACTGCTAGGGATATTCAAGTGACACTTATAACCACAACAATCCTTTCAATTGTCATGAAACACTTGTGCAGACATAATAAAATAATGCTTAACCTTCTAGCTTTGCTATATCTTATAAAAAAGATTTTTAAAATTGGAAATCAAGATTTGCTACAGACAGGAGATTCACAATTCAAGATGCTGCTAATATGTAAGATGGAACAATGATAATCTTTTAGGTCACTATTTTTGTAACATACCTTTGCTTTATACTTCTCGTCCTCTGAGTATCACATAGCATTAATGTTGATGAATGGCCTGCACATCTTTTTTCTTTGCTAATATAGAATGATGTATGTCTTCCTTATACATCAAGTCAGTTACAATGTTGATGAATGACCTGCAGAAATATAGAATGATGTTACAGTGAGTTATGTACTCACGAAAATGTCCTGAGCAGCATTGGGTATTCCCAATATAAGAACTATTATCCAAGGTTAAATTAGACATACAACATTTCTGCCTTTCCCTTCCATTATAAATTTATTCCTAATCTTTAATGTTTTTTCTTTATCTCAATTTATTACAGGAAAAATATGAAGAAATATTACGGGAAAAAACAACCTCTCAATCTGATATTGATCAATGTGAAGCATACTACCAAGCTGCCGGGGGAGAAAAGAAGAAAAGAATATACGGTCTTGGATCTGAAGCAAAAACTTACTACGGGCAGAATCTTTGTGCCTCATCATCTGTAGAAACTTCAGTTTCTCAATCAACATCGACAAGAAATATGAATGTGTTTGTGAAGGAAATGATTCCTGCCTTTACTAATCATTTTCTTCCGGTTATTATGGAGCGGCTACAACAAGTGGTTACTCCCATTGACAATCCATCACTTGTGACACCCATGGTACCTCCTCCTGCTGCTACTAATGAGGACGAGGTTGATCCCTTAGTTTCAAGTGATGAGGGTATCCCTTAATTACTTCCTTTAGCTTTAATTTTTGGATGTTTGTGTTTTTGAAAAGTACAAATTGCCTGATAACAATAGTTGATGACTTGCTTTGGATGTTTTGCAGTGAAAGTATGTGATTAGGATTTTGCTATCTACAGATTTTGAACCCTCTAAATATTATTTTATATGAATGTTTGTTATTTTAGAGGTATTTAGTAATTGTTATTAATTTATTTCAGCAATGTATATTTAAAATAAAAAAATGAAATTATTTTACAAGAAAATTTTTAGCAACAAATTTAATGACGATTTGGTCATTGCTATGATAAAATTTTGGCGACGGATTAGCAACGGAACATTTTAGTGGCAAATATGCTGGCTTAAATAACAGAATATTTTGTGACGGATTAGTGACAGAAATTTTGACGTGAATTTATTTGAAATGATGAAATTAATGATGAACTTAGCAACGAATATTTTTGCGACGGATTAGTGACGGAAATTTCATCGCGAATTTATTTGAAATGACGAAATTAATTATGGAATTAGCAACGAACTATATAAGTATAACGACGGAAGAGTCCGTCACTAAAGTTGCGACGGACTAAATTTTGCGTCGCTAAGAGATTACTAACGAGCGAAATACTAACAGCCAAAAATTCGTCGCAAATCCGGTTTAGCGACGGAATACCATAGATTAGCGACGGATTTCGTCAGTTGCTAAATGCTATTTTTTTTGTAGTGTCTTGTACTTGTTCGTCATTGGTGGATAACCTCCTCGAAAGAATTTGCCTATGTGTGGATGAATTACATCTTTTCTCCATCGGCGTAGAATATATCTGTCGTGAAGAGTTTTAATTCAACAATGAGACATAGTCTTTAAATGTGGCAGCAGACAACACCTTCACTTTGGAAGTTCTTGCAATTGCAATCCAGATATTGGTTGTCTGGGAGATATTCCACAGTGTAAGCAAATTGATTTCCATGAAAATCACTAAATATGGAATAATCTGTTACACTATACTTCTCAACTCCCTCCACGGCATTGAAGTCAGGGTGTTTTTCAATTTCATAGTGGTATAACCGCTTCATATGCTCTGCTGTAAAGGTATCGTAAATAGATAGAGTATAATGGGTTTGAAGCTGCATATCCCAATCAAAACCACTAGCAGGCGCTACATGCGTTTTTCGTTAGTTAGCTTCTGCTTAAAGTTCCTTCTCATATTTAAATCGCAAGGCTAACTCATATTGCTTGACGAATTGCTTTAGAAAGCTTCGTCCGGAGATATAACCATCAAAAAATGCATGCATTGACTCACTTCTTTGGGTAGACATCATGCCAGCCCAAAAATAGTGTTTCAAGAAGACAGGGACCCATTTTTCCTTTTCCGAGTATAGATTATGAAACCATAGTCTATCCTGAAGCTCGTATTTTTGAATGAATGCAACCCATTTTCCCTCAAATTTGTGGATAGTGATGTTGTTATAGATTATTGATTTAAATTCGGCCTTGGCAATCTTAAAGTCCAACACACCCTTAAGCTTTGCAGGCAACTTTGTCATAATGTGCCAAATACAATACCTATGGATTGTTTCTGGAAGTACCTCTGCAATTGCTACCTTGATACTCTCACATTGATCAGTGAGGATAGCCGTTGGAGGTACATTTCCTATTGTTGCCAGCCAAGTCGAGAAAATAAATTTGTATGTCTCAATATCCTAACTTGTGAGCAAAGCGCAGCCCAAAAGAATAGATTGTTTGTATTGATTCACACCAACAAATGATGCAAAGGGCATGCGCCATTGATTCACCAAGTAGGTTGTATCGAAACAAACAACATCACTAAACTCCCGATACGCATACTTGCAATGTGTGTGAACCCACACTACGTTGCGAAGTCTAGCAGCATCATCCGTGTCAATTACATAAAAAAATTCATCGTCCTTCATCTGCATTGAAGAAAAGAATTCCTGTATTGTCATAGCATCGCAAGCCAATATCCTCATCCTCCGTTGTTGAAGAATGTAGTTTCGACAATTTTCGGGGTGCATCCCATTCTATCAGGACCACCTGCTTGTACTTCCAAAAGTCTAATGTTTTTGGCAGGTCTAATTCCTGCGATGTCATGGGCTTCAAGGCTTCTCTTTAATGCCTTACTTATCTTCTTGTGGCAACTAAAAAAACGTGACAAAGATGGTTGCAAATAATGGTTGTGCTCGAACGTAACTGTTGTAACCCAATATGAACCATCAACCAACACAACACAATTAAGTCTACATTTGCAATCAACCCTTTTACTTGAATTCTTAGTGGTTGATTTTCTACTCTTATCACAAGCAAATGAGACATACCTAGCGTATTCATAACTCTCCTTTTTAAACACTTTTTAACAACTCCAAAACCTTTTAAACGACTATGTTCTTTATAAAATGCAAAAAAAGATTCAACACTACCAAAGACCATACCTACAACAGGGCCTTCTATATATTGTTGGTCTGATAAATTATCATCATTGATTGTATCTTCGTGTTCATCATATTCTTCGTCAGCTTCATATTCCTTTCCGTCACTAAATTGACTCCTCTTGCTCCGATTGATTCATTTCTTCAAAAAGCATGTTAAGAAGACCATCATCATCACTGTGCAAATATGATTCAGGCCCATCGTATGCACCAGCAGAATCTTCATTATGTTCATCATTTTGGGAAAACAAACTATCATCCTCAACTAATCCCAAAACATTATTCAATACTTGGGTTAATTGGTTATTCTGACTATTCGGATCCATTTTGTTAAAATCATATAAATCCAACAACAAAATAAAATCTTGAACAAAAAATGGATCAACAAAATAAAATTAGAACTGATGAGTTAAGTGAAGGAGACAAAATGAGTAAAGTAAGAGAGAGTAAATAAGAAACAAAACTCAAATGTGGTTTTCTTTTTTTGGAGGGAAATTTAGGCAGTTTTGGAGCCAAAGGGTTTTTTGGTCATTTAGACCTGTCATGCTAATTCCTGCCAAAAAAGTGTCCAGCCATTTAGCAATACTCAGACTCAAATTCAATGACTTACTTCGTAGAGTTGTTGAAATAGTAACCTCTTATTTCATGTTTGCTTTTATTTTATGGTTTTATGTTATATTTTGTTCTTACTATTATTAGTTTTTTAGTTAGACTTGATAGATTATTTTTTTATCAAATATTTTAATAATTTTATGACATCTTATTTATAAAATTAGCATTTTTTTCAAATATACATTTTATAATATTTATACAAATCTTCTACTTTTAATTTTTATCATTGATTCAATTAAAATATATTTATTTAGAAAATATATCAATTATTTTTTATAATATTAATTAAGAACTATTAATTACGTTATGACTAACAAATAAATCAACAAAAGAGACCCTTAATGAGAAACGAGCTAGTGTAGAGGTAATTCCTAGTTTCGGACAATGACAGTTGGTGTCTATCAAATCTTTTCAATAATTAAAGGGAAAAATGTTTGATATATCTTTCAATTTTGTTATTTACTGTTGATATATCACTCATTATGAAAGCGATTCATATATATCTCCATTTTTATATAAATGACTCACATATACATTTTTTCACGAACAGAAGTGAAAAAATTAATTTTAATTATTTTTTTAAAACAATATAATTCATATGGGATGTATTAGATCCTCCTCACACATTTTATTTGTTTTTACTTTTTTGTTTCAAAGAGTAATTTAAATTTATTATTTTGATGTTCAAATTTATTTATGTTTCACTAATTTTCTTGTAAAATTTATTATAAATGCTCAATTTTTTTATTTTTTTACAAATATAAAAACTAAATTATAATATAGCCGCATAAAATTTAATTTAAATTTTTTCTTCACTCTAAAGAATGAAAAATTAATAATAAGAAACTCGAATAATGATAATCAAAGAAGTCAAAAAATATTTTGTAAAAGATTAAAATATACCTTGAACTTTGTTAGAAAGATCTGTAGACAATGAAGTTTTATTGATAAATCTATACTAAATTTAGATTAAATCTTAAATTCATGATACGTTGACCAAGTTAAATTACTAGTTAATAAAGTCGGATTAATATTTAAGTCAAAATTATATGACTTAAATCAAATCCAAATAACATTTGGGCCAGTCCATTAAGTTGACAAGATGAGTCCAACTTATGTTCTTCAGGCCCAGGGGTCAAAATTGCTTGGACCAAAATATCTGTAAAGCCCTAGTTCAAGCCTATATAAAGAGGTCTTCATAAGACCAGAATATAGACACATACATACACACAAAAATACATAATTGCTCTTCAGTGGTGATTTGCAAGTCTTCCGCATTCAAATAAGTCTTCGCTCCAAGTATTGGCCGCAAGTATTCCGCCAAATCAAGAACATCTGTGGAGAGAAGAATCAGGGGATTACATATCTTTTTAAGAGATTTTATAAAGATTGTAACATTCGCATTAATTCAAATACAAATATTATTGTTTGCTTGCTATTTTTCTTTTTCGATTTACTGTATTTCAGGATTGAAACTTTAGACGCTTACAAGATCATATATGTACCCCTACATGATTTTTTTTCTAAAATTTAATGTCAAAAAGATAAATTGAAAGCTATTTTTTTCACTTCCGTTAGATGAAGGGTATATGTGAGACATTTGTGTAGCGATAAGGATATATTTGAGTCATTTTAATAAAGATG
Organism: Solanum verrucosum; assembly: GCF_900185275.1. Lineage (NCBI taxonomy): Eukaryota > Viridiplantae > Streptophyta > Magnoliopsida > Solanales > Solanaceae > Solanum > Solanum verrucosum. Next base: position 319,599 of record NW_026020242.1, read on the forward strand.
AATTTATTAGCTCTGAATGACATAAGTGATGAATATATCAGACATTTTTCTCATAATTAAATAGCTCTTGGGAAGCTTAATCGAATTGTGTGTGTCAGTGTGTGAAATTATTTTTTAAAAAATAGATATTTATATAATTAGTTTGGTGTGGTTTTTCAAATTATCTTTACTTGAAAACCAAAACAAATTATGTCAATATTTAGAATTTAAAAAATAAAATAAAATCAAGTAAACGAATATTTAATTTGATAGATTTTTATTTAATTTGATTTTTATATTCAATAAACATCTCTTACTACAAATATAATTTTTTGTGAATTTTTCATTAAAAATTGTCTTTTTGAGGTACCCTAAGAGTTTGATTAAATTTTTTGAGATATAAAAAATAAAAAAATTCAAATATATTTTTCAGGGCTACAAGGAATAATTATGTTTTAATTGATTTAATTAAGAGGTAGAAGGACAATCTTTTTAATTGATTTAGTTGAGGGAGAAATGACTAATTGGAAGGGAAGAGCTATTGGTTGAGAAACGAGCCGTACTATATACTAATGAATCCAGCTAGTCATAGACATTACTGATATGATAGTTGATAGTTGGTGTCTATCAAATCTTTTCAATAATTAAATAGCCTTTGGGAAGCTCAATCGAATTGGTCTCATTTAGTATTTTGTTGAAGGTGTTACAATTCAAAATGACAACATTACTGAAATGGCTGGATCCAAAAATCAAAAGTATTTGAAATATTTTTTTAAAGATAAAGAGGATTCTGATGATGAAGAATGGATACCTTCAAGTGGGAATAATGATTGCGAAAGCAACTTACTAAAAAAGATAAAAATGGAAAAACATTTAGAAGTAGCTGGGTTTCAGAAAGTATGGAGCGAAGAGGATGAAATAAGTATTCTGGAAGCCTATCTCAATTATTCATCAGATTATGATGTATTTCTTAGTTTTGTGGACACATTGGAAGTAGAAACGACAAAAACTCAATTACTAGCTAAATTGACAAGGTTAAAAAAGAAATATAAAAAAAACATTGACACAAGGAGTTTCTCTAAACCACATGAAGAGAAGTTATTTAAACTATCAAAGAAAATTTGGGGATTACAAGTGAAGAGTACTATCAGTATTGAAGATTGTTAGTGAAAAACTTACAAGATAACAAAAATACAAGATACAATTGAAATAAAATGAAGAAACAAAAAATCTCTTCAGGTTGAGGCGCGGATATCTCGCTCTCTTTAAGGAGATTCAAGCCCACTGCAGCAAATGTTTTCACCGGTCCAGCAGTAGTCCTTCTTGACTTGTCCCCTCCAGGATACAACAGCCTTCACAAAGTATAACTCAACAACTCTGGACAAGAGTTGAGTCCAAAGTTCCACAAAAAAAAAACACCTCCCTTCAACTAATAAGAACTCTCTTTTTGACAAACTTTTTCCTCTCTATCTTTTTCTTATGTGTTGTATGTTCCACAAACCAAATGAAGACCACCACTATTTATACTAGAAGAAGTCTTCCTAGCAATGAATAGGAAGATAATGGTGTAGTAAATAGTGAAGATAAATGGTCTTAGAAGTTACATAGGTTACAAGGTATAATGAAGGAATAAAAGAATGAAATAAAGGAGAGGATAACAAATGCACCAAGTGTTACACTTTGACTATGCTAACATTCACTGCAACGTTCATCAGAAAGCAGCAAAGTCCATAATACATATGGTCATTAATTGACCACTAAGTAATTAGGCACAAATGCATACCGTTGTAGCAATGAAATGCCATAACTCCCACATCCTCTATTCCATGTAATTGTGGCAGAATGGGTATTAAGCCAATGACAAAATTATGTGAGACAAATTAATAATAAATAAATATTAAAATGCTCTAAAGACCAATAATCCCCCACTCATTTTACTATTAGATAAGAGAGTCTATCAGCTGAAGGTAGATTACTATGCATAATGAATGTGTGCTCTTCATTGAACCTCCACTTAGTGAAACAATAACTTTTACTCCAGAGTCGTAGTGGTCTCAAACTTGAACTATGACTGCTTGAGAGAAATAAAATATCACTGCTCACACATAATAATCAAGGTGTTGACATGAGCTTTAAAGCCAGCACGTTATGGCCATGTGCTATCCCGGTTTCATGAGTGCATTTGAGAATAAGCCCAATTCTCATAGGAAGCGACCTACTTCCACACATCACATAGGTGAAATCTGTCGAGAGTGCTCCTGTAAGCTTAACACTCCACCCATACGGGCTACAAATATTCATTAAGAGTTTTGTCAACTCAACCTTCACATAACTACAGGAAACAATGCACTCACATCATAGGGAGGGAATAAAAAGATAGTGAATTTTTTCACAACAAGTCATTATATGATTAGTTTTTCCCTTTGAACCTGGTTATAGGATCTCTAGTCTCCAGGTTGAATTTCCTCATATATGACTCAAGGATTTATAGGCTTCAATCTCATCCCCCTCGATGTGCTCCAGACCTTTTCTCTTGTTAAGGCCTTAGTAAGAGGATCTGCAAGATTATCACACGATTTGACATAACCAACATTAATGGTACCATTTGTCAAATATGATCTTAAATTACTGTGTTTCCTCCTTATAGGTCTGGATTTACCGTTGTAATAACGATTTTGAACTCTACCAATCGCAGCGGTGCCATCACAATGAATTAAAATAGGAGGAATTGGTTTTTCAAAATAAGGTATTTGAAATAATAAATCTCTTAACCAATTCGCTTCCTCACTAGCTGAAGCTAAAGCAATTAGTTCAGCCTCCATGGTAGAGTTAGCAATAATAGTTTGCTTTTTTGATTTCCAACAAACAGCACCATCACCTAAAGTAAAGACATAACCAGTGGTAGAACATGAATCACCTAATAAAGTGTTCCAATCTGTATCACAAAAGCCTTCAAGTACAGCAGGATATTTTTTATAGAACAAACCACAATTTTTCGTTCCAATTAAATATCTCATAACTCTTGTTACAGCATGCCAATGTTCATTACCTGGCTTGCTTGTAAACCTGCCAAGTACTCCTACTGCATATGCAATATCAGGCCTAGTGCAATCAGTCACATACCTCAAACTTCCGATTATGCTAGCATATTCCTTTTGATTTATTACATCATTTTCACTTTCAACAGGAAATAAGTGAACACTTGAATCAAAAGGAGTTGCAACATGCTTGCAATCAAGAAAGTTATATTTTTTCAATATTTTCTCAACATAATGTGACTGGTCAAGGAAAATTCCATCACATGTTCTTGTAATTTTTATTCCAAGAATAACATTTGCCTCACCAAGATCTTTCATATCAAAATGGCTTCTAAGAATATTCTTAGCCTCATCAATAACATTCATGTTAGAGCCAAAGATCAACAAATCATCAACATATAGGCAAATAATCACATGTGAATTATTCCAAGACTTATGATATATGCACTTATCACACTCATTTGTTTTAAAACCATTCTCAATCATGCAGGAATCAAACTTTTCATGTCATTGCTTAGGTGCCTGTTTCAAGCCATATAGGGATTTAATAAGTTTACATACTTTGCTTTCTTGGCCTGCTTCAACAAAAGACTCGGGTTGATCCATATAAATTTCCTCATTTAGGTCTCCATTTAAAAAAGCAGTTTTTACATCCATTTGATGAATTTGCAAATCAAAAATTGCAGCCATAGCAATTAAAAGTCTTATGGATGTAATTCTTGTTACCGGTGAAAAAGTATCAAAAAATTCTAGGCCTTCTAGTTGTTTAAAACCTTTTGCAACTAGCCTAGCCTTGTATTTATCAATAGATCCATCCTGTTTTAACTTTCTTAAGACCCATTTGCAACCAATAGTTTTACAACCCGGTGGTAAATCAACTAGTTTCCAAGTTTTATTAGAAATTAGTGATTCCATTTCATCATTTACAGCCTCTTTCCAAAATATAGAATCATGTGAAGATAATACTTCTTTCAAAGTGAGAGGGTCATTTCCAACATTAAACACATAAAAATCAAGACCAAAATTTTTTTCTACTCTAGCTCTTTTACTTCTTCTTAACTCCAAAAATCATCAACTTCTTTATTTTTCAAAGTAGAAGTAGAAGAACTAGGTAGTGACAAAATATTTTGTTCAATCCTTTGACCCCTACTATTTTTAGAATCAAAAGGAAATTTATTCTCATGAAAAATAACATCACCCGATTCTATCACAATATTATCTTCAAGATTAAAAACTCTATAGGCTGTACTATTTGAAGCATAACCAAGAAAAGCACAAGTAGTAACTTTCTTACCCAACTTTGTAATCTTGGGATCCATTAGCCTCACAAAGGCTAGACAACCCCAAACTCTTAGATATCCCAAACTTGACTTGTAACCTTTCCACAATTCAAAAGGTGTCAATTTAGACTTTTTTATGAGGCACACGATTCAACACATAACAAGCAGTTAAAATAGCTTCACCCCAAAAATTTAAAGGTGCATGTGACTCAATAAGCATGGCATTAGTCAATTCAACCAAATTTCTATTTTTCCTTTCCGCTACTCCATTAGATGAAGGAGAGTAAGGAGGAGTAGTTTCATGAATTATTCCCAATGATCTAACAAAAGAATTAAACTCATTTGACTCATATTCACGGCATCTATCACTTCTAATTCTTTTTATTTTTCTTCCAAACTGATTTTCAACCTTATGGAGATAAGTTTTGAAATTTTCAAAAGCATCACTTTTATTTTTCATCAAGTAAACATATGTAAACTTAGAAAAATTATCAATGAAAGTGATAAAATATCTATTACCTCCACGAGTTAAAATTCCACCAAGTTCACAAATATCAGTATAAACTAATTCTAACAAATCAGTTTTTCTTTCAACTTGAAAATGAGGCCTTTTAGTGATTTTGGCTTTACTACAAGCCTCACACTTTTCAAAATTCTTTTTAATCATTGGAATTAATCTTAAACTACTCATGATTCCAACATAACGATCATTAATATGACACAAACGAGCATGCCAAAAATTGGTAGAAGAAAGCATGTAAACAGAAGTAGAAGTTTTATTCATTTCAACATTCAATTTGAACATCCCATCACATGCATATCCCTTTCCCACAAAAATACCCTTCTTCACTATAACATATTGATCAGATTCAATAATCTGTTTAAAGCCTGCTTTATTAAGAAGAAAACTAGACATCAAATTTTTCCTCATAGAAGGAGTGTAAAGTACATCTTTCAAAGTTAATACCCTTCCAGAAGTAAAATACAATTCAACATCTCCCTTTCCAAGCACTTGAGTAGTGTGAGCATCACCAATCATGATGGTTTTGGGCTCCTCAAAATGAGTATATTTCTTAAACCAGTCTTTGCCATAACAGACATGACGGTTTGCACCAGAATCAGCCCACCATCCATCAACATTCTCAACCATGTTTATGTCGGTAATCACCGCCACAAAAGGTTCTTCGGTAACGTTTGCCTGAGGGTTAGGACCACGTTTCCGAAATCTGCAAAATCGAGCAATATGCCCACTCTTGCCACAAACAAAGCATGGACCTTTGTCTTGAACTTGTTGATTTTGTGCTTGGAAATTTTCACCATTATTTTTCTTGGGAGGTCTACCATTATTTTTCTTGAATTTTTTCTTCTTAGGCTTCAAAGAAGTATTTTTGTGAGATTCAGGAGTAGCATTATTTGAAGTAATTAAATTTACCTTCGTTGTGATGTTGTTCTCTTCTGTTTGTAAAAGTGCATCTTGGCCTCTTGCCTCTTCTTCCATGCGGATTTTCATTATCAAGGTTTCAAGAGAGGCTTCCTTTTTTTTGTAGCGCATAGTTTTTTGAAATTCCTTCCAAGAAGGTGGAAGTTTATCTACTATGCCACAAACAATAAGGTTATCTCCAATTTTTACCTCCTCGGACCTTAGCTCTCCAACAATCATTATAAAGTCTTGAGCTTGGTCTACCACTGATTTGTTGTCCACCATTAGGAAACGAAAAAATCTACTAGCCGCGTATTTTTTCGCTCCAGGCTCTTCGGTATCATACTTACTCTGCAACGCTTTCCAATTTTTCTTTGCACTAGAGTAAGTTCTATCATAATAATCATAAAAATTATCAGAGACAATTAAGAATATAATACCAACACTTATAGGAATCACCATCGTACTTTTCCACTTTCTCTAGATGAGAAATAGTTTCATCATCATTCATAGAGGTGATGTCTACTTTATTAGGATTCTTCTCAGTTAACACATAAGAAACATTGAGAAGACTCAAGTAGAAAAGTACTTTACCCTTCCATCTCTTAAAATGGTTACCATTGAACCGAAATGGCTTGTTAAGGTCTCCCATCTTGACATCCGCGGTTTTTTCAATTGTAGCCATGTGAATCTCCTTAAAATTGTTAGTGAAAAACTTACAAGATAACAAAAAATACAAGATACAATTGAAATAAAATGAAGAAACAAAAAATCTCTTCAGGCTGAGGCGCGGATATCTCGCTCTCTTTAAGGAGATTCAAGCCCACTGCAGCAAATGTTTTCACCGGTCCAGCAGTAGTCCTTCTTGACTTGTCCCCTCCAGGATACAACAGCCTTCACAAAGTATAACTCAACAACTCTGGACAAGAGTTGAGTCCAAAGCTCCACAAAAAAGAACACCTCCCTTCAACTAATAAGAACTCTCTTTTTGACAAACTTTTTCCTCTCTATCTTTTTCTTATGTGTTGTATGTTCCACAAACCAAATGAAGACCACCACTATTTATACTAGAAGAAGTCTTCCTAGCAATGAATAAAAAGATAATGGTGTAGTAAATAGTGAAGATAAATGGCCTTAGGAGTTACATAGGTTACAAGGTATAATGGAGGAATAAAAGAATGAAATAAAGGAGAGGATAACAAATGCACCAAGTGTTACACTTTGACTATGCTAACATTCACTGCAACGTTCATCAGAAAGCAACAAAGTCCATAATACATATGGTCATTAATTGACCACTAAGTAATTAGGCACAAATGCATACCGTTGTAGCAATGAAATGCCATAACTCCCACGTCCTCTATTCCATGTAATTGTGGCAGAATGGGTATTAAGCCAATGACAAAATTATGTGAGACAAATTAATAATAAATAAATATTAAAATGCTCAAAAGACCAACAATGATCATTTGGTTTTAGGTGGAGGTAGTGCTGCTGATTTGAGGATTGGTTTAGAAGAAATCCAGGTCAGTTAATTAAGGAAAAGGATAGGAAAGAAATGTTGGAGAAATCAAAATGTGTGAAGATTGGTAAGGCCCAATAATATTTGTCGGAAATACAAGTGATGGAGGAATAGGCTAACTTCGCTATCGATGCTCTTGAATCCATTCTCACATGAGACAATTAGTATGGTGCTCATAACTTGTCCTTTTTTTAATATCATCAGTTTTTGGTCTGCACTAGTTACGTAAGTAGCATATTTGTTTGTTGTTTCTTTTGTTCATCGAATTATATTTATATAATAATCCTAATTAATGACAGGATAGAGTACATCTGCTTCTCCTTAATGGAAAATGTATTAAAAAAATTTATCCAACTTGTCCTTAATGTAAATTGTTGAATGATTTGCCAAATTATTATGTAATAGTATTTCTTCATCAATCTAATGTTCACAATTTGATTAACTTCCTTTTCAGAAGTCATGTTTGGAATTGCTGATACCTTTGGAGTTTTTGGAGTATTACCATTTCCACATTCTTTATCTCTTCATGTTGTATGCTCCATGTGGCTGGCTCCATAAGCAAAGCCTTTTGTTAAATATCTACTCCTTAGTGGAATACTAAGTATGCACCATGCTTTACATCCTTTTTTATGCCTTACATCTAGTGTTGTAATATTATTATTATTATTATTATCAATCATCAAACTTACATCATCATATTTTTTTCTTCGTTATTTTGATTTTGATTTTCGTATCATGGATCTTGGATCGTGCTTTATGAAATTTCCACTATAAAAAATATTCAATCTCGCAAAGAATTCTAAGGCATCACCAATTGTGCCGATCACCCTTTTAACATTGCATTGTTTTGTTTTGAAGTAGTGTATTAGTATCTACTTCCGCCCAAAGTCCGCATATATATATATATATTCACTATACCGAAAATGATTTTTAACGATAACTAATTAACGACAATAGCTTAATTGACACTAAATATATGTATTTTTTAGCGGCAATTAACACTCTTTGCATATGTCTCTAAAACCTTTATCGACATAAGATCTAATGACACTTAACTAATGTCGATAAAGACTTTAGCACTCTATATTAATGTGTCTATTTGTTGTCGCTAAAAATTATTTTTGATAGAGTGATTCAACTTGGAGGTCTTAGCCTCTTGTTATTCCATTACAGAGCAATGACAAGGAAACAATATATAGGGTTTTTAGATGAGGACTACCATTAAAAAGTAATCATACGGAAGTAGTTTTATTCTACATTTAATTAATTTTTGAACTCATTTTAAAAAGTTATATTAGTGTAATTTTCATTGTAAACAAATAAAATTTAAAATCAGAAAGAAGGATTAAGACGATCAAGGTAATTTTGTAAATTAAGCTCATACCCTTATTAATAAATACTATAGTCGAAAGAAATCCTTCAAGAAGTCTTTCATCTGGAAAAACATCCTTAAAGACAGTAAGATATGTTCTGAAAACATTGCTTGGGTTCGGCGTAATGGCAATCACATTAGCCTATCATTGATGACTTCCCAATTTACTACCCCTTAGACACTATGTCGAAGGTCCTCTAACTTATAATGAAGAACACGCCAAGTTATCCCATCTTTGGGAAGGTATTGCCTTGGGACTGGACAAAGCTCTCCTTCAACCTCCCTCAAGAAATTCTTAATAAGTCAATCCCTAGTCGGCTAAATAGTACTGACATGACCGATAAACCTTACTGGGCTGCTACCCCCAATGGTATATTCTCTACTAAATCGGTTCACGAAATTCTAAACCCAACCCTAAATCCCAATTATCAACACTCTTGGATTTGGAAACTAAGTAGTCTAAATGAAATTATTTTTTTCCTTTGGCTCGGTTTCCACAAACATTTGCCTACTAGGGCTTATCTCTGTCACATTGGTATTGCTAAGGATCCTATTTGCCAAATCTGTAAACAAGCTGATGAAACTATTGCCCATATCATGCTTCGCTGCCATGTTGTAAATTTTTTTTGGCTTGACGCAGGTCTCAATATAACGCAACTCACTCTTGGAAACCAGGTTCATTGGCTTCAAGCATTAAAAGACCTCAATACTCCTGTTACCAACAACCTTTTCAAGTGGGTTGATTTTCTACCTTTGGCGCTTTGGCATCTTTGGCTCAATAGAAACAATAACGTTTTTAATAATAAAACCGCCCCCGCCCCCCACTCCCCCACCCCACCCGTAGAGTTGATAAAAAAACAGAACCATTGAATATGTCCACTCTACTTCCCATCCGCATAATGCGAACTCCTCTATCCTCATCAACACCAAATGGTTTCCCCCTCCTAGCGATGCTAGGATCGAAAATAAGTAGGTGTAATGCGGAATCTATCAAAACAAATCGCGAAAGATTATGAGTAAAAAGACAAACGAAAAACACACCAAAAGACACAAAAATTTAACATGATTCGGTCAAACGACCTACGTCTACAAATGAGATGAGTAATCAACTATAAATATGAGTATACAAAATATAGAGAGAAATAACATTAATTCATGCTCACCCTATTTATGCTACAATGATTAATAATTGTAAGTTGCTTATGAAGAGGTTGGGGAATCCAGTGATCCACCATAATTTTCGCCAAGCCAACAAATATAGCAGACTTTTTGTCTAAGATGGGTGCCAAGCTAACATCGTCCATACAAAGACACTAATATATCAGCTCCTCTAGACTCGGCCGTAGCTATAGTGCAAGCAAATCAAGCAAGAGCCCCTACTACTAAACTAATTTCTTGGACTAATTGTAATAAGTTAGCCTGTTTTGGTAACCTAGTTGTAATCACTAGTACTTATGATAATATAGCCACTTAATTATATTATATAAAATATCCTTTTTATCCAAAATAAATAAAAATAAAATTGAAATGGCCATCCATTCAAGGTGTTGAAAAAATCTTGTGTGCTGTCTAAATATGTGGGCTCAAATCTGTCTTCGGTTGTCAGCAATCATAGGAGTTTTCTCAAAAATTACTCTATTCGTCCATTTTTATTTATCAAGTTACGCTATTTAAAAGTTAAAAATTACTTTGTTCGTCCATTTAAAAAAGCAAATTATGACAATTAAAAGTGGACATAGGTAGTAATATTTAATAATCTCTTCATTCATTTTTACTTGTTAGTATTGCTAAAATAAATTTTTATTTTTACTTGTCACTTTTGATATATTAAGAAAAAACAATAAATTTTTTTCCATATTTTACCTTCAATATTAAATACTTACTAGTATACGTACCCGCGCGTTGCGCGAAAATTAAAGAGTTTTCTCATCTACACATAAATAACAATAAAAAAAACTCTCAAAAAATGAGTGAATGTATCTCATAATGAACAACACTACATCAGAAAATCTAACAAAACAAACTAAAAGGCTTCATCTTTTGAGATTTAGTAGAGAGACTTCACAGAATTCAAATATAACACTCCATTAAAATACAGTACAATAATATTCCTTAGAACTGCAGATATTATTTTACACTATTTTCAAGATTTAATAAAATTTATCCGAGTCCTCTATTATTTGATATAAGTACGTATACAGACAATTTAATCAAATTCGAAAGGACAAAAAAAGTTATAATTTCAACATTTGATGAAAATTGTTGAAGTATTTTTTTCATTTAGAAAATATATTGACACATTCATGTAATATATGACAAAATAGATGGGGCATACCTAAATATGAGTATTTCAGATTGATTTTATATAAAAAAATTTGAAAGATAACATATTTGATTATTTGAATACAGTAATCAATACAAATGTATAATTCACTTAAACATGTTTGTCATAATAAGAAATATAAAGAGCAATTAAGTCTCTCATCAAAATACAATGCAACAAACACTCATTATACATGTCTTATGTGTTGTCTACTATGATACACTATTAAGAACTAAAAGAAGGTTCTTCAAGATTAAAAGCTCAAAAAATAAGCATAGAATAAATTGGAATAGTAGATAAGTGTAATTTTGTCGGCAACAACGTCACATATGTTGTATCACAATTATGAATGAATAGTAAAAGATATTTTTATCGAATTTTTTTTTGGAACAAATTAGAAAAAAAGTTCCATTACCAATAGAATAACAATTTTTTTGCATTTTAATGTGGTAAGTTTCTTGCATATGAACTTTGAAATATAAGAAAAATAAAAAAACTAACAATAAAAGAACAAAATTAAATCTATAGATGTGTATAAGCAACTCTCTGGATACCTCAAAAATATTGTTAGTAAAAAGTTTGTGTAAATCAAAACTAAAAGGAAGAAATATATTTCATACCATAAGATTGGCAGTCCAAAAATTCAATGAATTTTCTATCATTAACTAACCACTTAAGATCACCACAGTTTATAATTAGGTATATAAATGAAAATTTTAAAAAGAAGTAAAGGAAAATTAGGATTCGTTCCATTCAATTTTGAACTAACATACAAACTCATTCATCTGAATAATTGTTCCTTTTTGAATCTTTTGGCATAAAGACACTAAAAGAATCAAACATAAAATAGTAAAATAAAATAGAAAACAAACATAAAAGAGACAAATAAATCATGAAACAAACACAAAGCGAACACTTAAAATAAACAATTAAGATAATTATCAAATTTTAAATTTGTGGAACCATTATCAACAAAAATTCAAAACCTTCAATTATTTAGGATGTAGATTTGGATAAATACAATATTTAAAAATTTAAAAATAGAGTGAAAAAGGAAATAAGAACTTGTATTTAGTTTCTACAAATAAGGAAAATTTGTTTTAAAATGTTTTAAATTATAAATAGATAAATTTTAAAACTCTTTCCACGTTAATATTAAAACAGTTTCAAAATAACTGTTTTTGTTTTTTAAATTGTTATTTATTTATATAATATAATTACAAATAATTAATTTTAGTTATACAAAAAATTGAAAATTTGATGTTGATTTTGATTTTGGAGAAGTATAATATTAATTAAATAGAGAGAAAAAGGAGATTAAAATTTATATTTATTTTTAGTTGCCGTAAATAAGGAGCATTTTGTTGTGTATAGTGTATAAATGTACGGTTAAAACTGCTTTAAATTATAAATGGATAATTTTTAAAATAACTTTCACTGTAATTAAAAATAAATTAAAATCTGCTTTTATGATTGTAATCTATTATTTTATAATTACAAATAATTAATTTTGATTGTTCAGAAAATTGAAAAAAATTATGGTGTTGACACATGATACTTTTAGCGCATATATATATCCTTTAAAACAAAGTGCAACATAATTCATGCCCTCAATTTTTAAAACAACATATATTCCTCGTGTTTTAATTTATGTTAATTTGTTTGATTTGATTTTATGTTTTTAAAAATAAAATATAATTAATACTAAATATTCAAAGTTTCATATATTCAGTAGTAAAAAAGAAAAAATAATAAGTTAAAGAAAAGTAAACTACACGGTATGACCCCATTCCCCCCACTTAGTCACATACTAATCAGTAATAAAAAGAAGTAAAAAAAATAAGTTAAAGAAAACTAAATAGACGATACTTACCCCCATTACCCCACGTACTCATAAATACATGGAATAAATATAAATATTCTAATTAGAATAAAAATATGAGTCCAAAAAAATAAATATTAGCCTTATAAAATCAGTTACTTTTTTGAAAAATGAAAAGAATATGGAAGATTTATATTAACAATGGTAACTTTCCAATTTTAAAAAGAATTCGTTTAGTAGATATATTGATGATTTTTTAATTAAAAATTTTAAATTTAAATTGAAAATTACTAACTAATATAGATTAATTATTTTTATATTTTAATTTTTAAAACTAAAAAGTGGAGAAATTTTGTGGTGCTGATATGTGACACTTTTTACTTCTCATAATATAGATATAAAATATCGTGTTATACGATTAGTTTTTTTCTAGGGATAAGAAAAGTAAGATTAGTTTCTTATCTTTTAAATTTTTTACTTTTTCTTCTTTTTGGTTAATTTTAGATATAGATTCAAAAAAAATATAAATATAGATATATAGTTATTGATAAATTATTATTATTTAACAATTTACATTGTTTTTATATTATTATAAAGAAGGAGTAACGGTAAATAGTTACTTTAAATATTTGATATAAAGAAACTGAGAACTACCCACAAAACTGATAATTTGGTCCGTTACTTTTCTTTTTGCTTTTTGGTTAATTTTAGAAACTGATTTAAAAATTATAATTTACAGTTACATTACGTTATTTTAAAAATTGTTTTAAAATTTTATATCATTTAAATGTAAGAATTGATTTAAAATAATTTTAAAAAATAAAATAGTAGATTATTATTCAAAACTAATTACACATCATTAATTTTAATTAATTTAAAAATTATTTTTGTGGTGCTGACACGTGACACTTTTTCTTCTCCTATTATATATAGAAGATATAGATATAGATTATTATTATTATTATAATATAATTATATATTTAATTGTTTTTTGGAAAACTGAAAATGAAAGACTATAGCATGTCTTTTAAAGAAACTGAAACGCTTTTTTTAATTTAGAAAAACTAACAATTTCAATTGGGGAAAAAAAACCTTTAACTGTTCTTTTAAAACAGTAACTTTTTTCTTTGATTAAAATGTTGAATTAATTTAATTTAATTAATTAATAATTTAAAAGTTAAAATTAGAGATTAATTGTGGTGTTGACACATAGGCGCTATCACCTATCCTATATATATATATATAGATAATAATAATATTAATAATAATTTTTTTACAGAAAATAATAAACAAATTATTACTGATATTATTGTTATTTATTAATGAAAACTTCCCCCAAAAAGGGAATAAGACACTCTAAAGAACGTGGGTAGTTCTTTCTATTAGGAGTATTTTTTATTTTATTTTATTTTATGAAAGAAAAAACTGGTTTTTCTTAGTTAGTTTCGTCAATTGTCATAGTTTTTAAAAAATTACCCTATTTTAATCTGTTAAGGAATTATCCTATTTTAATCTGTTACCTATATTTTAGGCATCACTATTACTATTTCCGTAAATCAAAATTTAAAAGTAAAAACATTAACGTGTCTTTGTTTTTTTTAATTTTTTGCAAATCTATTTTTTTGTAATTTTTACTTTAAAAAAATAGTGTTTTTAAAATCATATGGAGTTTGTTATTTTGATTTTCAAAATAACTGTTTTGTTTTTTAAATTGTAATTTATTTATATAATATAATTACAAATAATTAATTTTTGTTATACATAAAACCGAAAATTTGATGTTGATTTGGATTTTGGATAAGTATAATATTAATAAAATAGAGAAAAAAAGGAGATAACAATTTATTTTATTTTTTAGTTTCTATAAATAAGGAGCATTTTTTTTGTGTATAGTGTAAAAACGTGATGTTAAAAGTATTTTAAATTAAAAATGGATAGATTTTTAATTATTTAATTATTAATTATTTAAAATTCTGAAAATTTTTGGTGCTGACATGTGCCATTTTTTCTTCTCCTTTTATATATAGATAGATTTCCAAATCATTTTTCAAGATATCATTTAATAGGAGATATTTTGATAATATAATATATATATATATCATTAATTATTTTCATGATGGATATGTCAAGTCAAACTGTGACGAATAAAAATGAACGGAGGGAATATTAAATACATTTATTGTAAGTTACTACTCCACTTTAATTCACAATATAATTAACGTGATTATAAAATTATTTTTCCTATATTTATTTTTTCTCTAATATAATAAATATAGGAAAAATCCTTATATTCATATTATAAATTAGTTTTTATGACATTTTTACCCTTATTTATCAATTTATTCATTAATTATTTTCAATGCACAGGGAATGTACTAATTCCCATATTTCTATAACTTTCATAAATGCATGTTATTCAAGTTTTTTAGAATTGCTCAAAATGGTCAAATGTCAACAAGTTTATAATTTCTTACTCTTCTTCTTTCTTCGTTTTTTAAATAAAAGAAACTATAAAAAATATATAAAATTTAATATAAAATTAGAAGATAAATTTTAAAATTTAAATTACTCCTTCCGTTTACTTTTACTTGTTACTTATTTCTAAAATAAATTTTCATTTTTACTTGTCACTTTTGACATATAAAAAAGATAATTATTTTTCCATGTTTTACTCTTAGCATTAATTATTACTAGTATACGTACCCGCGCGTTGCACAGATATTATAAAATGTTAAAAAGTTAAAATTTAAAAGTAATTTTTAATTTATTATAAAAAGAGTAATTAAATATATAAGACGAGGAACATATATCATTAAAAAGATAATATAAAGTACTATAATTTTTTTTTTGAAAAACATATAAAACTTTGATTGAATATTTAAAATTTATTTTGCGTCACGTTATTTAGGACATTTGATAGAAAGGAACCCATGCTATAGTAAAAGTACGTTAAAAGTTTTATAAATTAAAATAATGCACAACTTAAATATATTAAAAAAATTATAATATATTTGATTGAATATCAAAGTTCTATTTTTATATATTAGTTGTTTTAAAAAATATTAATATCTATTTTCTTAAAATTACGTAAAAAGAACTATAAATCACTTTTTCAAATTTTATATATAAAAATATTATAATAATTATTGTAAAAAATGAAATAGTGAAAAACAAAGTAACATATATTATGTGAAAAATAAGTTAAAAAAACTATACATCAACTTAAAATATATATTAAAATTTAAATATCTATAGAAATTTAATATATACCATAAATTTTGAAGAAAGAAATAACACGTATTACATGAAAATTATATAAATATTAATATAAATAATAATTATTACTAACAACTTAAAATAATTGGAGGTTAAATTTAAAAATGTGATTTAAATAACATTTATTATACAAAACATAAATAAGATGAATAAACTTACATATATTGTGCGTTTCTAATATGGAATATAAATATATAAACAAAGTTAAAAAATATAATTAAATGATAACGATATAATATATTTTAAATTAATATTTTAAGTGCAATAATAAGTTGTTTTATGGTGCCAATAGTAATCTTTTTATAATAAAGTTAATAAGCATATGGCACTTATATTAATAAAATATAAGTGTTGTGTATGTAATGTATTCCTTACGTTCCATATTAGTTGATCACTTTTCATACTGCATAGTGCTTAAAAAATCATATTAAGAAGATAATTTTTCTAATTCACTCCTTAAAAAAACATTTTGAATTTTTTTTTTCTTTAAAAAAAAAGTAATAACAAGTGTAATTTTTAAAATAACTAGATAGCAATGCCCGTGATGAGCACGGGCCCAACATTCTGCATTCTTATTAACTAAGAAAGAAAGAAGCGTAACAGAAAAAGTCAGATTAGTTGGCATTTCACAAAAAGCTTGTAGTATTAAACATGAATCGTGTTTGTGTAACACCCGGAAACTAGTATGCTAAGCTAGAGCCTTATGTAAGGGTTCTAGAGCTTGACGTGAGAGTTAGAGTTGTAGAAATGACTTTCCATACTTAGAATGAAGGGTTTAAGGTCAAAACGTTAAGGTACGACTCCCTAAGGACCAACCAAGGGTCCTTGAAGAGGACCCTAACAAACCACCTAAAAAGCTGCCAAAATAGTCCACCCACGAAAGGGGACCACGACCAGTAGATGGACCCACGCCTCGTGGGTGAGGGGTCGTGAGTCATGTCACGCCCCGAGCCTACACCCTGGGCGGGACTAGCACTCGAGAACCATTGCTAGCCCAAAGCGAACCCTTGGCCTGACTTACTTACTCAGCGGAAAATTTAAACAAAGAAATATAACTCATGCAATAACTTAAGAGATAATAACTTAGCCAAAATGGCAACTCAAGTCTTAAATGTGTACAACTGAAATGAATAAGACTAAAGAACTATAACTATTTGTCTACGAAACCTCTAAAACAAAGAGGGATGTCGGGACAAGACCCCCGATCATCCTAACAACTGAAAACTAGAAAGCAATATAAAAAGGAACCCTTCGGAAAGCAAGGAGGCTCACCAACAGACTCTGAGTGCTCAACTGGATAAACGAGGTGCTGGATGATGATCCTGGTTACATGTGTCTACATCATAAAACGATGCAGGCCAAATAGCATCAGTACATTGAATGTACGAGTATGCGAGGGGAAAACTAAACATAATACAAGCTTGAAAGGAATCTGAAAGAAACACTTACCTTGGCTTTACTCAACTCATGAATAACTCAACTCAATATAAAGCATTAAAACACATGCAATATACAGAAAGCTTTTAAAACAGTAGAAACAACTTAGTTCGTTAAAGAAAATGCAATAACAAACTCAAATTTACTCATATAATAAAGTAATATAGTTTCTGTGAGAGTTTCTCTAACCGACAACCACTACTATGAGCCTAAGTGGTGATACAGCGTGCCTACGCTGCCAGAACTGTCCTATACTTTGCCGTCATATAGATTTTATGCTAAAAAGCACTTAGGTGTCATCTAAAAAGTATGACCATTACTACCTATGATAACTATATGGTTTATGGAGACTTGAGTTATTATGAACTCGCGTCCCTATATCGGTGCTCAATACTACTCCCAAAATATACTTAGCTCATGTGCTTGTAAAAACAAAACTCTTTCTTTGATTTGAGATAATTACTCAAAACTTAGCTTAAAAGCTCTTTTGGAATCGGTGTTTCCCTTTCTTGTTCAAATATGAAAATATTTTAAACTCTTGGGAATATTTAGTTCCCTTATAACTTTTGGAGAAATGAACTCAACTCTTTAATCGTTGCTTAACTCAAAACTTAAGTCTTAAAACAAAGTTAAAATGTTTGTGAAAGACTTTTGAAACTTTATGAACTTCTCTTGACTTCATTCTTAACTTCTAGACTTGACTCTTAACTTTCCTTGAATTGAATTATGGATTCAAGGTTCATGATCTCATATTTATGGATGATTTCATGATGTTTGGACATACCTTAGAGTGTTGGAATCAATTAAAAAACATAGGTACGTTGCTAAGAAACTAGTACGGAAAGATGGGGAAAAAAGTAGAAGACCTGGCGTCCCTGGCGCTCTGAGCGGTGTGGGGCACCAGACCCAAAATTTTAGAACTGAAGTTGGGACGCGCTGGCTGGCGCGGCTCCCCAGCCCTTTCCCCAGGTGTTTGACGATTTTTCTTGCTAGTTTTTCAATTCTAAACCCTCTAAACTCAATTGGTTCTTTCCTCAAATACTTAGAATTGACTAAACCCTCAATATATGTAAGATTCAACTCGAATTCACACTTAAATACATGAATCAATCTCAAGAAACTTCAACAACAAGAACCCACAAGATTTCAAACGAATTTCATCAAAAACTCATAGGATTTACTTTCAAATCAATATAACTTTGCTGAATTGGATCATGATTGGCGTGTGGGTGAACTAACCCAACTCTATGTGATCTCACATACCTCGTAAGATTGAATCCTTGACGAAATCCACAACCAAACTCGAACGTTCTTGACGATTCTTGATTTTTTCTTCTCCATTCTCCTTTTTTCTCTTTTCTCCAAGCCCTAGCGTGAATTTCCAATTGACTAAACTGATCTAATTCTGATTATACCCCAAATAAACTCCTAAAAATGAATTAAAATAATAGGGTAAGGAAAGGACTAAAATACTCTTCCAAAATCCAGATTGGACTTTCCTTATTTGAACAACCCCAACTTCCAATGGGTATAACTCACTCATACAAACTCGGAATCGCGCAAACTCGGCGGCGTTGGAAAGATTATTCCAAGATATTTCCTACGATATCTGGAACCATACCTAAATCATCCTGATCTAGGATTTATGGTCATTTAAAGTTGACCAAAACTCAACCTAACATACTTGATAAATTTTTGAGATTTCAATTCTTTCCAAAAATGACTATTTCCAAATTCTTAACTTCTTCCTAGTTATTTCAATTTGCGAGATGTTACAATATCTCTCCCTTGGGAACATTCGTCCTTGAATGAGATTACTTTTAGTAGGCCAAGGGTGTAACATTTAAAATTCAGCTCAAACACCCAACAAGCTATGCAAATACAACATGCCAACTCATAAATTTAAGAGTACTAAGAAGAAAATTAGTACCTTGGTCTGGAACTTCTCCGGTTTCAAAGAGATGTGGATATCTCTTCTTCATATCTTCCTCAGTTTCCCAAGTAGCTTCCTCAACAAATTTGTTCCTCCAAAGAACTTTGACTGATTACCTCTTTTGTCCTCAACTTGCGAACTTGACGATCTAAAATCTGAACCAGAATCTCTTCATAAGATAAGTTATCCTTGATCCTAATATCTTCAGTTGGTATGATCAATGAAGGATAGCCCATGCACTTCTTCAACATGGAGATGTGAAATACCGAATGAACCGCTGCTAACTCTTGTGGTAGCTCCAACTAATAAGCTACATTACCAACCCTTTTTGATATTCTGTAAGGGTCAATATACCGGGGACTAAGTTTCCCCTTCTCACCAATCTCATAACACCCTTCATGGGTGAAACTTTTAGATATACCCAATCATCTACTTCAAACTCTAAATCCCTTCTCCTAACATCAGTGTAGGATTTCTGACAACTCTGTGCTGTTTTCAACCTCTCTTGAATCACTTTCACCTTCTCCATAGCTTGATGAACTAAATCTGGTCCTATCAACCCTGCTTCACCAACTTCAAACCATCCAATAGGAGATCTGCATCTTCTCCCATAAAGAGCTTCATAAGGAGCCATTTGAATACTAGAGTGATAACTATTGTTGTAAGCAAATTCAATAAGAGGTAAATGATCATCCCAATCACCTTTGAAATCAATCACACAAGCCCTCAACATATCCTCTAATGTCTGAATGGTGTACTCTACTTGATCATCTGTTTGAGGATGAGAAGTAGTACTCAAGTTCACCTTTGAACCCAAGCCTTTCTTGAATGACTTCAAAAACTGTGTAGTAAATTGCGCACCTCTGTCTGAAATAATGGAGACCGGAACTCCATGAAGTCTTACCACCTCTTGAATATACATCTTAGCATAATCTTCTGCTGAATGGGTAGTCTTTACAGGCAAAAAGTGGGCTAATTTTGTCATTCTATCAACAATCACCCATATCGACTCATGTTGCCCGCGAGACCTTGGTAAACTCGTGATGAAATCCATATTTATCATCTCCTACTTCCATTTCGGAAGTTTTATATTCTCAGCCAAACCACTGGGCCTTTGGTGCTCTACTTTAACTTGTTGGCAATTTGGACACTTAGCCACAAATTCAACAATGCCCTTCTTCATACTACTCCACCAATAAACCTCTCTCAAATCGTGATACATCTTTGTGGAACCCGGATGAATGGAATATCAGGAGCTATGAGCTTCCTCCATGATCCTCTCTTGGAGTTCATCCACCCTTGGTACACACAACTTACCTTGATACCTCAATACACCATCTCCCCCTTGTTCAAAAGCCAACACTTTTTACTTATGAACATTTGCCTTTAATTCAAGTAAAATAGGGTCTTGGTATTGCTTCTCTTTTACTTTTGACACTAATGATGATTTAGCCCCATTCATCACCACTACTCCTTCTTTTGTGGAATCCATCAGTTGAACTCCTAATCGTGCAAGTATATGCACATCTTTCGCTAACTCTCTCTTATCTTCCTTAAAATGTACGGTACTACCCATAGACAATCTGCTTAAAGCATCAACAACAGCATTAGCCTTACCTGGGTGGTAAAGAATACTCATGTCATAATCCTTGAGTAATTATAACCACCTTCGTTTTCTGAGATTAAGCTCTTTATGACTAAACACATACTGAAGACTCTTGTGATCGGTGAACACATCCACATGAACACCATAAAGATAATGACGCCATATTTTCAAAGCAAATACTACAACAGCCAATTCTAGATCATGGATTGAGTAATTCTTCTCATGAACTTTCAACTATCTGGAGGCATAAGCTATAAACTTGCCATTCTGCATTAGCACACAACCCAGGCCAACTCTAGATGCATCACAATAAACAACAAAGCCTTGCGTACCTTCTGGTAAGGTTAATACTGGGCAGTAGTCAACCTCTTTTTCAATTCCTGAAAGCTTTTCTCATAAGCTTCAGACCATTGAAACTTCACTATTTTTTGAGTTAACTTGGTCAAAGGGGATGAAATACATGAGAATCCCTCTACGAACCTTCTATAATAGCCAGCCAAACCCAAGAAACTACTAATATCGGTTGGAGATGTGGGTCTAGGACAATTCTGCACTGCCTCTATTTTTTGGGTATCAATTTTAATTCCCTCTCCAGACACAATGTGGCCTAAGAATGCCACAGTCTCAAGCCAAAACTCACACTTAGAGAACTTGGCATATAACTCTATATCCTTTAGAGTTTGGAGAACTATTCTAAGATGGCTAGTATGATCTTCTCATTCCTCGAATAGATTAGTATGTCATCAATGAAGACGATAACAAACATATCTAAATAAGGCTTGAACACTCTATTCATAAGGTCCATGAATGTTGCGGGTGCATTGGTTAAACCGAATGACATAACCAGAAACTCACAATGACCATAACGGGATAACGGGTCCTGAATGTTGTCTTGGGAATATCACACTCCCTTACTTTCAACTGATGGTAGCCAGATCTGAGATCTATTTTCGAAAAATAGGTGGCACCCTGAAGCTGGTTGAAGAGATCATCAATTCTCGGAAGAGGATACTTGTTCTTGATGGTAACCTTGTTCAATTGACGGTAATCTATACATATTCTAAGGGAACCATCTTTCTTTCTCACACATAAGACCGGTGCTCCCCAAGATGAGACACTTGGTCGAATAAAGCCCTTATTAAGGAGATCTTTCAACTATACTTTAAGCTCTTTCAACTCTGCTGGTGCCATTCTATATGACGGAATACATATAGGACGAGTGTCAGGAATAATATCTATATCGAAGTCTATTTCTCTCAGGAGGAACTCCGGGTAGATCATTAGGAAAGACTTCTGGAAACTCACTCACAACTAAAGTTGACTCAATTGGAGGTATCTCAACACTAGAGTCATTAACTCGGACTAAGTGATAGACACAACCTTTAGAAACTAACTTCCTCGCCTTTAGGTACGAAATGAAATGACCCTTAGGCACTGCTGAACTACTACTTCACTCTATAACTGGCTCATTTGGAAACTGGAACTTGACTACTCGAGTTCTACAATCTATTGATGCATAATAGGCATGAAGTCATTCCATACCTAGAATGACATCTAAATCTACCATGTCTAACTCAACTAAATCAACCATGGTACTCTTGTAATTGATGGAAATTGTACAATCACGATAGACTCTCTCAGTTAGAATAAAATCACCCACCGGTGTAAAAACACTAAAGGGCTCAAGAAGTTGCTCAAGAAGAATCTCAAAGTTCATAGCAACATAAGGAGTTACAAAAGATAAACTCGCCCCTGGATCTAACAAGGCATATACAACAAAGTTAAAGAATTGGATCATACCAGTGACAACGTTTGGAAAATCCTCTTGCTCTTGGCGGCTGGTGATAGCATAGAGGCGGTTTGCTCCTCCGCTAGTGCTGGAAGTAGCTCCTCTAGGTGCAACCCTG
Organism: Solanum verrucosum; assembly: GCF_900185275.1. NCBI lineage: Eukaryota > Viridiplantae > Streptophyta > Magnoliopsida > Solanales > Solanaceae > Solanum > Solanum verrucosum. The sequence continues at coordinate 342,514 of NW_026020242.1, forward strand.
TCTGGTGGAGCAACTAATGAAGATTGGGCTCTATTACCCTGATTCCCATTACCTTGTCAGTTCTTAGGGAACTCTTTCATGAAGTGACCCTCTTGTCCACACTTAAAACAACCTGTAGAGCCATCACGACACTTACCTGAGTGGGTTCTACCACACTTAGCACATACATGAGCCCAGCTACCTCCTTGTGCCACACTGCCCTGAGACTGCGCAAGTCTAGCTTTGAAATGCTAGGAATTCTGACTATTGTACTCAGCTTTGTTTCTAAGTGCAGGTGCAATAGAAGATGATGGAGCAGGTCGTTTTTGCTTTTGCTGAAAGGACGAACGGTTCACATTACTTCTTTGTTGCCCGGACTCATTCCCTGTCTTAGCTTTCTTGTTTCTAAACTCTTCCCTATCCCTCAACTTCTCTTCCTCAACCTGCTGCACATAAACCATCAACCTTGCTATATCCATGTCACCTATTAGCATTACAGCCCTACCTTCCTTACTCGACAGACGAGACAACCCAGCAACATACATATTCATCTTATTCCTCATATCTGCAACCATCTTCTAAGCATAGCGGGAGAGTTGGGTGAACTTCAAGCTATACTCATGGACACTTAGTGAATCTTGCTTAAGGGTGAGAAATTCCCGTACCTTAGCCTATTTCAATTCTCGGGGAAAGAAACGCTCCAAGAAAGCTTCCTCAAAACATGCCCAACTTGCAGGTGGTGCTCACTAAGCTCTACCCTTCTTCCATTGGTCAAACCAAGTCCTAACAACATTCTTCAATTGATATGCAGCTAGTTCAACCCGCTCAATATCAACAACGTGCATAACATCAAATACCTTTTGCAGTTCCTCAATAAAGTTCTCTCGATCCTCAAAAGTGTTTGAAACTGTGAAACTTGGAGGATTCATCCTCAAGAACTCACGGATCCTCGAAGCATCAGCCTCTTCTTGTCGATCCCCTCTTTGTTGCCCAGCTTGGTTGGTCACAACTTGGCTTAACATCCTTATCGCTTCCCTGAACTCAGCATTGGTAACTTCTTCTTGGGGTTGCACTTCTGGTGCATTGGGTGCCCCTTGCTCTTCAAGATTACGCCTAGTAGGACAACCTCTGACAACTCTTCGTGGAGGCATGATTAACTGAAAAACACGCTCAAACACAAATTAGAAAGGAACTTTTTAGATATCAACTCTAACGCACGAAGTGAGTATGAAAAAAGTGAGAATATTTTCCTAAGTGTTGCAACCTCCTAATTATAGATGTGGTGCGCTTCACACCGATAACTAGGACTCTACTGACATAGCTTCATAGACTCCCTACGACTCTTGAACTCTATGCTCTGATACCAAGTTTGTCACTCCTCGAGCCTACACCCTGGAAGGGACTGACACTCTAGAATTATTGTTGGCTCCAAGCGAACCCTTGGCCTGGCTTACTTACTCAGCGGAAGCCTTAGACATAAGAAATATAACTCATGCAATAACTTAAGAGATAATAACTTAGCCAAAATGGCAACTCAAGTCTTAAACGTATACAATTGAAATGAATAAGACTAAAGAACTATAACTATATGTCTATGAAGCCTCTAAAACAAAGAGGGATGTTGAGACAAGACCCCCGATCATCCGAACAACTGAAAACTAGAAAACAATGTAAAAAGGAGCCCTCCGAAAAGTAAGGAGGCTCACCAACAGACTCTGAGTGCTCAACTGGATCAACAAGGCACTGAATGATGATCCTGGTTACCTGTGTCTGCATCATAAAATGATGCAGATCAAATGATATCAGTACATTGAATGTAGAGTATGCGAGGGGAAAACTAAACATAATACAAGCTTGAAAGGAATCTGAAAGAAACACTTAACTTGGATTTACTCAACTCATGAATAACTCAACTAAATATAAAGTAATAAAACACATGCAATATACATAAAGCTTTTAAAACAGTAGAAACAACTTAGTTCATTAAAGAAAATGTAATAACAAACTCAAATTTACTCATATAATAAAGTAATATAGTTTCTGTGAGAGTTTCTCTAACTGACAACCATCACTATGAGCCTAACTGGTGATACAACGTCTTGCCCACACTGTCAGAACTGTCATATATTTTTCTGTCATATAGAACGTCTTAACTAAGTGGATCCACTAGTCTATGCTAAAAAACACTTAGGTGTCATCTAAAGAGTATGACCCTTAGGGGTCGTTTGGTGTGAATGATAATATCAAATAGTCCTGGGATTAAATTATAGTACCACTTAATTTGTTGTTTGGTTGGCAAGTCTGGGATAACTTATCCCGGGATTAATAATTAGTACTGGGATAAGTTATCCCTTCCCTTGGGTGGTATAGTAATCCCGGAATAACTTATCCCGGGATAAAATAAGTAAATGACAAAAATGTCTCTTTCAACCCTTTTGTTACATCACTTTTACATTCATCAAGGACATTTTTGTAAACAAATAAATTGTTTTTAAAATTTATTATTTTGAATACAACAAACCAAACACTCAATAAAAAATAATCTTATCATAACTTATCCCATCATAATTTATCCCATTATAATAATCCCATCATAACTTGAATTCAAACCAAATGACCCCTTACTACCCATGATGGCTACATGGTTTCTGGAGACTTGAGCTATTATGAACTCGCGTCCCCATATCGATTCTCAATACTACTCCCAAAATATACTTAGCTCATGTGTTTGTAAAAACAAAACTATTTCTTTGATTTGAGATAATTATTTAAAACTTAGCTTAAAAGCTCTCTTGGAAATCGGTGTTTCCCTTTCTTGTTCAAATGTGAAAACATTTTAAACTCTTGAAAATACTTAGTTTCCTTATAAATTTTGAAGAAATCAACTCAACTCTTTACTTTTTGGTTAACTCAAAACTTAAGTCATAAAACAAAGTTAAAATGTTTGTGAAGGACTTTTGAAACTTTATGAACTTCCCTTGACTTGATTCTTAATTATTTTAAAATAAATACTTTTTGATCATACTAAAATCAATTATTAAATTTATATTATATTAAATTAAAAATACAATTTAAGATTTTTAAAACAATTTTTAAATCAATATTTAAAAACAAGAGTTTCATGTTCTCCACCATAAAGACGGTTGTCAGTTTAAAACTTCTGAACAAAGAAGAAGTGAAAAACAAATATACTTTCAATTCTTCTCCCTTTCAGTTATAATTTATTTTGGTTTGAAAAGAGATCCGTAAAATTAAATTTCTTTGGCCTACTTTCGTAAGTATCAATTCTTTTTTCTTTCTACTTCTACTTCATGTGTTTTGTCCCTTCTATTTTGCAAGTTGTACTTCTACAATTATTTTGTGCTTTCCTGATGGTAGCTGGGGCTTTGAATTAAAGGTGACATTAAGGTGTCAAAATAAAGGGGCGGTGACATAAGTTTTAATTATTGAGTGTAGGTGACAATTATGTGATTAATGCTTAAGGATTGTGGAGTTGTCCTCAAGTTTATAAGTTGACAGTTTGATCCATTGAATTAAATAAGGGGTAAACGGGTAAATGACTAAAACATAATTTAATTAATTTTGGTGGGAACCAAAATTGGAGGGAAGCCACCATCGAGCTGTATCAAAAGGAGAAATAAAAGATTTTTTCCCCCGCCTCCCGTTGTATTCCTCTTCTGCTTCGTTCTTGCTTGCTTGCTTGTCTTTCTTCCCGTTCTCTTCATCATCTTCTTCTTCTTTTCGTACATTGTTGGTCTTGACTGCTAGTCCTTGAGCTTTCTTCTTCTTCTTGAATCAGATTTAGCTAATATAATCAGTGGACCAGATTTCGTTCTGTATAATTGGAATTACTTCATAAGTGATTGGGGTCACACACCATTGTTTTGGTAAGTAAAATTAATAGTTCTTTGAAATCATTTATCATCATCTGGGTACCTGCAATTTTTTCAATAATTTACATTTGCATTTCCAACCGATGGTTATATATGTTGCAACAGAAAGGTTATTTCAATCGCAATAGAATAGACATATGTTGCAACATATAACTTAGACATGTAGCAACATATGACTTACATGTGGCAACTGATACGCTCAAATTACACCTCCTTAGAGAAGTATAAGCGATCGTTATTAAGTAAAGAACTCAACTTGTAGGTTGGGGTCGATTCCACGAGGAAAATGGTTTAGACTTTACTTTAACCAACAATTATATTCAATTAGCCAAAGTACTTCCAGAAACAAGAAATAAAAAGGGGGGAATTTGTGAAACAAATTGTAAGAATTCAGTAAGTAATCAATAATCAAAAGTCAATTTCGGTTGTTATCAAGATGAGAAAATTAACTAGGGTAAACGTGTTCCCCACAAGCTCATAACGCGGTAATCCTAGTAATCGCAATCCTTTCCTAGTGTTTTACATGCAAAGTGATAAGTTATATATCTCTAAATCCTTGATCCGGCATCTAGAGAATTTCACCCTGCACCTTGATCCGGCTACGGTGTATAATTTACTAACCCTTACCTTTACCTCATATTAGACATCATAATCGATGTTTGACTTAGTTATTGCTTTGCACCAATCGACACTAGCCTATTAGATAGTATCACACTAATTTTATGTTGACAATTCTTTTCTTGTTGATTACCTCCTTGATCCGGCAAGTAGCAACAAGGCGAGTTCTAATGCGTGCACTCGTCAAAAAACTTTTAAACGAAAGAATTATCAATGCATGCAAAACACTATTCAAGAATTACTTATTTACTATTCATACTTTGTTAATCGCTCTTGGTTCCCACAACCCTAGTTGTGGATTTAGTTACCCATACTAGCAAGAACACAATTCATAATATTAGATGAATAAATCATGAACTTACGTAACAAAAATAATAAATCCAGAATTTCAACTTGAATTGCAAAACCAAAATCTTCAAAACGAATGTATCAAATCAATAATTTCTAGGGTTGCAACTTAATCTCCAAAGTAACAAAGTAAAAATAGAATAATAATGTCTAACCCCCAAAAACGAGGTTTACATGTCCTATTTATAGAAAACAAATCCTAAATTAAAAGGGAAACAAATTAAGGAAAGTTTGTTCAGGTACACGTCTTCAATCCACGAGACTGACTTACGAACCGTCGATGGATCTACGGTCCGTAAGTCCCTTCCGTCAGCCAGGACTTAGAAAATATTTCTGCTTCCAAAAAATCAGCTTCTCTGAAGCAAACGACGGATTAGCAGTACGGACCGTAGATCGATCTACGGTCCGTCAATCCCCTCCGTAGCTCCATACTTAGAATCTTCAAAAATCAGGTACTGGAACCCTCGCAGTATCATTCTACGGATCAACAGTACGGTCTGTAGATCAATCTACGGACCATCAATGGACACCGTGGTTTCACACTTGGTCAGATTTCCCTGATTTGTCTTCAATACCATGCCTGCTGATCTACGGTCATCACCTACGGACCGTGAATGGACCTACGGTCCGTAGATCACATCTGTGAATGCCCTGTTTCTGCATTTCTTTCAGCTGTCTCTATACTTCCGCGCCTGAACACCTTTTCTGCAAAACATGATAAAAACACATAAAAACCAATATATAAAGGCCCTAGACACACACAACTTGTAAGTGAAATGTATTAGAAATACCGTAAACTCACGATATATCAGCAACATAATGATCATATGTTGCAACATTTAACTTATATATTTTGTCACAACAAGTGATTTATGTTTTGCAACAAAATAGTTATATGTAACAACATATGACTTATATTTCGCAACAGAATAGCTAAATGTTGCGACATGTAACTTATACATGTTGCCATATGTGATTTATTTGTCACAACATAATAGTTATATGTAGCAACATATGACTTACATCTCGCCACATAATAGCCATATGTAACAACAAATGACTTACACATGTTGCCACATGTGATTTATTTGTCACAACATAACAGTTATATGTAGCAACATATGATTTACACTCGCCACAAAATAGTTATATGTGGCAACCTATGACTTACACATTTTTTCATTAGTACTAATTATTTTTTTAATTAATTCTTCAGGTACAATAAATGAAGGGATTATTTGTAGGTATTGATTGTCGTTGTGAATGGGTCGAGAAGAAAAATCGATACATTTGGCGTTGGAAGGATAGTAAGAAACATAAAGGGTCGGTAGGGATGAATGTCTAAGAAATATTTTGTATGATAATTTTATTTGTAAAGGTGCCAAAACCTCATTCTGTTGGAAAAATTGCAACAGACATGTCATATGTGACAACATATGTATATCATAAAATGGTCTTTTGGGGTTAATTCAATTAAATTGTCACCTAATTCAACATGTAATACTAATATATAGTCCTACAACATGTCTAAATACAAAATTAAAGTCTAATACAACAATCTTCATCAATTCTATCAATTATTTTTACAAAAACTATCATACCACTAGTTCATCAAACAATGACCAAGTAACTCCATATGATAGTTATATAACACTCTTGTGAATCATTTTTCCAAGTGTTATAACATATTTTATTGCTTAATTATGGTCCTAAGTACTAAAATTTGGTCTAATTTGACATTTTTCCATTCCTAAATCGCTCAATTTATCAATTAACCTGTCCTTGAAGTGATATATGTGGCAACATATGCACGTTCTGTTGGAAAATTGCAACATACATGTCATATGTGACAATATATGTATATCCTAAAATTTGTTTTTTGGGATTAATTCAATTAAATCACCTAATTCAACATGTAACACTAATATATAGTCCTACAACATGTCTAAGTACAAAATTATGGTCTAATACAACAACCTTCATCAATTTTATCAATTATTTTTACAAAGACTATCATACCACTAGTTCATCGTACAATGACCAAGTAACTCCATATGATAGTTAAATAACACCCTTGTAAATCATTGTTCCAAGTGTTATAGCATATTTTTATTGCTTAATTATGGTCCAAAGTACTAAAATTTGGTCCAATTTGACATTTTTCCATTCCTAAATTACTCAATTTATCGATTAAGTCATCCTTGAAGTGACATATGTGGTAACATATGCACGTTCTGTTGGAAAAATTGCAACTGACATGTCATTTGTGGCAACATATGTATATCCTAAAATGGTCTTTTGGGGGTTAATTCAATTAAATTGTCACTTAATTCAATATGTAACACTAATATATAGTCCTACAACATGTCTAAGTACAAAATTATGGTCTAATAAAACAACCTTCATCAATTCTTTCAATTATTTTTACAAAGACTATTATACCACTAGTTCATCAAACAATGACCAAGTAACTCAATATGATAGTTATATAACACCCTTGTAAATCATTGTTTCAAGTGTTATAACATATTTTTATTGTTTAATTATGGTCCAAAGTACTAAACATATGTGGCAACATATGCACGTTCTGTTGGAAAAATTGCAACAGACATGTCATATATGGCAACATATGTATATCCTAAAATGGTCTTTTGGGGGTTAATTCAATTAAATTGTCACCTAATTCAAAATGTAACACTAATATATAGTCCTACAACATGTCTAACTACAAAATTATCGTCTAATACAACAACCTTCATTAATTCTATCAATTATTTTTACAAAGACTATCATACCACTAGTTCATCATACAATGACCAAGTAACTCCATATGATAGTTATATAATATCCTTGTAAATCATTGTTCCAAGTATTATAGCATATTTTTATTGCTTAATTATGGTCCAAAGCACTAAAATTTGGTCCAATTTGACATTTTTCCATTCCTAAATTGCTCAATTTATCGATTAAGCCATCCTAGAAGTGACATATGTGGTAACATATGCACGTTCTGTTAGAAAAATTTCAACAGACATGTCATATATGGCAACATATGATATCCTAAAATGTACTTTTTTGGGGTTAATTCAATTAAATTGTCACCTAAATCAACATGTAATACTAATATATAGTCCTACAACATGTCTAAGTACAAAATTATGGTCTAATACAACAACCTTCATCAATTCTATCAATTATTTTTACAAAGACTATCATATCATTAGTTCATCAATGACCAAGTAACTCCATATGATAGTTATGTAACACCCTTGTAAATCGTTGTTCCAAGTGTTATAACATATTTTTATTGCTTAATTATGATCCAATGTACTAAAATTTGGTCCAATTTGTCATTTTTCCATTCCTAAATCGCTCAATTTATCGATTAACTCATCCTTGAAGCGTCATATGTGGCAACATATGCACGTTCTGTTGGAAAAATTGCAACAAACATGTCATATGTGGCAACATATGTATATCCTAAAATGTGTTTTTTGGGGTTAAGCTTTTTGAAATTAGATAATATTTCTAAAGGTATAACAACCCAACGACTCTACAAATAAATAAGTGATAAAACCACCAAAAACATCCTGATTTAATACCAGTAAGTATTTCAAAACCCTAATTAAATTTTACCTGAGAAGATATCAACGATAAACTAGAAATGGTGAGGTCAACGACGCCTTGTTGTAGAAGAGGATCGCAATAGATTACCACTGATGTTGTAGAAAATATCGCAACAATTTCATCTGTGAAGGAATAATGGAACGAGAGAAAGGAAAGAAGAGAAAATAAAATGGAAATTAGTAAAAATAAATTAAATTTGGAATATGAAACGAAATGACTTTTTATAGAGGAGGAGAGAGAGAGGAGAGAGGGCAAAATGAAGGGACGACTGTTTTAAACCTTTTTAATTGTTTTTTTTTTATTTTTGACAATTCAAAGTGTGACATATGTTGCCACATATATCCTTTCTGTTGGGACACATGCAGATAATTATGTGGTATTTTTTACAACAAAGGTTATATATGTTGCGATAGACACCACATTTCTTCCTTTCCATCATAATTGACATTTGTTCCAACAAAATAAAAAAAATCATTAATGTTAATATTATCAACAGAAATGAACAATTGGTGACAATATAATGTTGCCACATATCTCCTTTTTGTGACATATGTTACCACATATCTTCTTTCTGTGACATATGTTACCACATATATCCTTTCTGTTGGGGGACATGCAGATAATTCTGTGGTGTTTTTTTACAACAGAGGTTATATATGTTGCCACAGACACCACACTTCTTCCTTTCCATCATAATTGACATTTGTTCCAACAAAATAAAAATAATAATAATAATTAATATTAGTATTATCAGCCAAAATGAACACTTCACCAATTATTTTATGCAACTTATCAACAAAAATGGTGGTAACCACAACATTTTCATCGAACTTTGCTTGGTTAGGTCTAGGCCTCTGTGAGTCTTCATTGTTACTAACATAGCCATTTCGAGCCTTTAAAATCCCATAGTTTCATAGGAGTGAAGCATATCTCATGCGGAGGGTTTCAGAACTAATTCCATAAGATGGTACTTGTAGTCCATCACTCAAAAACATAGTGAATGTAGCAACAAAAAGTCCACAATCTCTGCATGGTATATCATCTATTAGAAAATATAATAACATCATATTTCAATAGTGGTAAGACAAAAAAATTAATGTGACAGACTATTGCTTGCTTGTTGGGCAATACCAGTAACATGTCTAAATTTGAATGGGTGAGATTTGTTCTTTTCTTGGTAAGATTCAAGAACTGACCAGTTGGTTCAATCTTTTTGATAAAAAAATTCAAGGTACTTTGACAACAATGTAGACAACTTTTGAGCACAATTTTCTCTTAGTCCTAAATGAGGTGCCAATGCAGTCCACCAGGTATACCAAACCCTTTGATAGTGCCAAAGATTTTATTCTCATATTCAGAAACAACACTAGCATTATCAATGTATGTTTTGAAAAAACAATTAGTAGTGGTATATCGATATTTAGAATGACTCTGTTGCTTCGACTTCTTCTGTAAATAGTATAAAATGACATCCACATGTTGCACATATGCATTAATAAGTGTATTTCTGTATCAATTTATTTGTATGTATTCATGTCTTAATCAAAAGATAAAAGTGGGCATGGATTTACCTGATCTGTCCAGCACTTATTAGGTTGAGACATTACATAAAACCAATCCTTCTTCTTTGAAAATGCAACTAAAAAATCAAGTTGTTTGAACTCAAGATCCGAGCAATTGGCTAAGTAGTGATCGTCCTTGTCTCTTCTGCAATTGTGTAATCATTATAAATAATTATTTAGTGGACAAGAAGAAGAAATACTAATAATAGTTGAACGACTTTACATTTTTGCATGATGTTTGTAAAGACCCTCGTTTATCCATTGAGAGAAGGATGACATTAGTTCAGTTGGACCCTCGCCATCAATGTTAAAACCTTCAAATGGATATTGTTGCTTCACATCACAATTGACGACTTCGACTTTCTTCTCTTTCTCTTTCGCTTTCTTTTTCACTTTCTCCTTCTCCTTTTCCTTCTCCTCCTCCTCCTCCTCCTTCTCCTTCTCCTTCTCCTTCTCCTTCTCCTTCTCCTTGCCTTTTGGGTTTGAGTGTGATACTGGACCAGTAGTCATTGATTTTTTTCTTTCACTAATTATAAATAGTGATTGGGAAATAGATTTTTTCAATCTCCTACACTTCAAAGGTTGTGAAATCTTCTTGGATGTATGGACATCAATATTATAAGTCATTTCCTTCAAAATATCAGTGAGTTCTCACTACTAAAAAACTGCTTAAAAACGACGGATTGAAAAGCGACGTATTTTGCCACACTGTCCATCGCTTTTTAATAAAAATAATTATTTTTTAAATTATTTTACAAAAAGCGACGGACAGCATCTCTTAGTCCGTCGCTTTCATTAAAAATAATTATATATAAATTAAAAATTAACAACGCTGTCCGTCGCTTTTTATTTATTTTATTTTATTAATATTTTTTATAGAGACGGACGACATCTTTATGTCCTTCGCTTATTGGTCAAAATATATGGTCAACTATTTTTAAAAAGCGACAGACATTGTCTCTTAGTCCGTCGCTTTTTTGGTCAAAATGATGGTCAACTATATTTAAAAAAGGCGACGGACTTAGAGACGCTATCCATCGCTTTTTATTAAATATTTGAAAGATAGAACACTATTTTCTTATTTTCATCTCTCTCTCTTCACTCTTATTCTCTCCCTTCTCTCTATATCGATCCCGTCACCGTTGCCGTCACCACCCTTCCCCGTCGCGGTCGCCGGTCGGCGTCCTCTCCCCGTGCTTCCCTTCCCCATCGCCGTCCGCCTTCGCCGGTCGCCGTCGCTGGCCTTTCCTTGTTGAGGTTAGGGTTAAATTTTAGTGGTTTTATTCAATTGTAGTGATTATAATTGATTGTTTATTAGTATATTTATGTTTTTGTTTGTTGGGTTGTGTTATTCAATTGTTAATTTGATTTGATTATTGTTAGTTAGGTATAGATAATTGAAGATTTTTATTTTAGGGTTTTTTTTAAAAAAAAATTGGGCATTGTTAGTTAGTGAAGAATTAGCATTTTTGTACTTTAGGACTAGTTTAAACTTGAGAATATGTAATTTGGTTGAATTGGGAATTTTTTGGATTTGATTTAAGGACTAGTTAGTAAAGTGTTAATTTGAAGTTAGAAATTAGTAATTGAAGTGTTACGAATAGATGATGAATGTTTGAATGTCATGAATTTAGATGATGAATGTTTGAATGTCATGAACTTAGAATTTGAAGTTGAACTTAGAATTTGAACGTGAACTTAGAACTTGAACTTGAAATTAGAACTTGAACTTGAACTTAGAACTTGAACTTGAACTTGAACTTAGAATTTGAAGTTAAACTTAGAACTTGAACTTGAAATTAGAACTTGAACTTGAACTTGAACTTAGAATTTGAACTTGAACTTTAAATTAGAACTTGAACTAGAACTTGAACTTGAACTTGAACTTGAACTTAGAACTTGAACTTGAACTTAGAACTTGAACTTGAACTTGAAATTAGAACTTGAACTTGAATTTAGAACTTGAACTTGAACTTAGAACTTGAACTTGAATTAGAACTTGAACTTGAACTTAGAACTTAAACTTGAAAATAGAACTTGAACTTAAACTTAGAACTTGAACTTGAAATTAGAACTTGAACGTAGAATTTGAACTTGAACTTAGATCTTGAACTTGAAATTAGAATTTGAAAACTTAGAACTTGAACTTGAAATTAGAACTTGAAATTAGAACTTGAACTTAGAATTCGAACTTGAACTTGAAACTAGAATTTGAACTTGAACTGGAAATTAAAATTTGAACTCGAACTTGAAATTAGAACTTGAACTTGACCTTAGAACATGAACTTAGAATTTGAAGTTGAACTTAGACTTCAACTTGAAATTAGAACTTGAACTTGGAACTAATTAGCTTGAATATATAATTAATTAAGTTTAGAAATTAGATATGAACTTGAATTGAAAACTTGAACTTATTAAAACTTGAGAATAAATATATATATATATATATATATATATATATATATATATATAACTAATATTGTTGGATTTGAAGTTTATATTTAACTAATTTTAGAACTTTTCGTGCTAGGCAACTGAGGAAGCTGAACATCTAAAAAAGTTAATACAAGACTAAGGTTGGTGCTTCTAAATTTCTAAAGTTCAAGTACAATTGTTTTCAATAATGTGTTTGTGTCCATCTAGTATTGTTACTTAACTTTAATTCTAGTGATTATAATTGATTGTTTGTTAGTATATTATTATTTTTGTTTGTTGGGTTGTGTTATTCAATTGTTAATTTGATTTGATTATTGTTAGTTAGGTATAGATAATTGAAGATTTTTATTTTAGGTTTTTTAAAAAAAAAAAATTGGGCATTTTTAAATTGGGCATTGTTAGTTAGTGAAGAATTAAATTTTTTGTATTTTAGGACTAGTTTAAACTTAAGAATATGTAATTTGAGGTTGAATTGGGATTTTTTTGGATTTGATTTTAGGACTAGTTAGTAAAGTGTTAATTTGAAGTTAGAAATTAGTAATTGAAGTGTTATGAATAGATGATGAATGTTTGAGTGTCATGAATTTAGATAATGAATGTTTGAATATCATGAACATAGAATTTGAAGTTGAACTTAGAATTTGAACGTAAACTTAGAACTTGAACTTGAAATTAGAACTTGAACTTGAACTTAGAACATGAACTTAGAATTTGAAGTTGAACTTAGAACTTGAACTTGAACTTAGAATTTGAATTTGAACTTAGAACTTGAACTTGAAATTAGAACTTGAACTTGAACTTGGAACTTGAACTTGAACTTGAACTTGAACTTGAACTTAGAACTTGAACTTGAACTTATAACTTGAACATGAAATTAGAACTTGAACTTGAATTTAGAACTTGAACTTGAACTTAGAACTTGAACTTAAACTTAGAACTTGAACTTGAATTTAGAATTTGAACTTGAATTTAGAACTTGAACTTGAACTTAGAATTTGAACTTGAACTTAAAACTTGAACTTGAAATTAGAACTTGAACATAGAAGTAGAACTTGAACTTGAAATTAAAACTTGAACTTGAAATTAGAACTTGAACATGAACTTAGAACTTGAACTTGAACATAAAACTTGAACTTGAAATTAGAACTTGAACTTGAATTTAGAACTTGAACTTGAACTTGAACTTGAAATTAGAACTTGAACTTGAACTTGAACTTAGAATTTGAACTTGAACTTAGAACTTGAACTTGAAATTAGAACTTGCACTTGAACTTGAACTTAAACTTAGAACTTAGAACTTGAACTTGAAATTAGAACTTAAACTTGAACTTAGAATTTGAAGTTAAACTTAGAGCTTGAACTTGAAATTAGAACTTGAACTTAGAACTTGAACTTGAACTTAGAATTTGAACTTGTACTTAGAACTTGAACTTGAAATTAGAACTTGGACTTGAATTTAGAACTTGAACTTGAACTTAGAATTTGAACTTGAACTTAGAACTTGAACTTGAAATTAGAACTTGAACTTGAACTTAGAATTTGAAGTTAAACTTAGAACTTGAACTTGAAATTAGAACTTGAACTTGAACTCAAAATTTGAACTTGTACTTAGAACTTGAACTTGAAATTAGAACTTGAACTTGAACTTGAACTTGAACTTGAACTTAGAACTTGAACATAGAACTTGAGCTGGAACTTAGAACTTGAACTTGAAATTAGAACTTGAACTTGAATTTAGAACTTGAACTTCAACTTAGAATTTGAACTAGAACTTAGAACTTGAACTTGAAATTAGAACTTGAACTTGAACTTAGAACTTGAACTTAGAACTTGAACTTGAACTTAGAATTTGAACTTAAATGTAGAACTTGAACTTGAACTTAGAACTTGAACTTGAACTTAGAACTTGAACTTGAAATTTGAACTTGAACTTGTACTTAGAACTTGAACTTGAACTTAGAACATAAACTTGAAATTAGAACTTGTACTTGAACTTAGAATTTGAACTTGAACTTAGAACTTGAACTTGAAATTAGAACTTGAACTTGAGCTTGAACTTAGAACTTGAACTTGAACTTAGAACTTGAACTTTAAATTAGAACTTGAACTTGAATTTAGAACTTGAACTTGAAATTAGAATTTGAACTTGAACTTAGAATTTGAACTTAGAATTAGAACTTGAACTTGAACTTGAACTTAAACTTAGAATTTGAAGTTAAACTTAGAACTTGAACATAGAACTTGAACTTAAACTTAGAATTTGAACTTGTACTTAGAACTTGAACTTGATATTAGAACTTGAACTTGAACTTGAACTTGAACTTGAACTTAGAACTTAAACTTGAAATTAGAACTTGAACTTGAAATTAGAATTTGAGCTTGAAATTAGAACTTGAACTTGAAATTAGAATTTGAACTTGAACTTAGAATTTGAACTTGAACTTAGAATTTGAACTTAAACTTAAAACTTGAACTTGAAATTAGAACTTGAACGTAGAATTTGAACTTGAACTTTGAAATTAGAATTTGAACTTGAACTTGAATTTGAAATTAGAACTTGAACTTGAAATTAGAATTTGAACTTGAACTTAGAATTTGAACTTAGAATTAGAACTTGAACTTGAAATTAGAACTTGAACTTGAAATACTGGGGGAACTTGTTGATGCATGCAGGTACACTCTAATTGGAAAATTGACCAATACCATTCCCAAGATGGAAATCCTTAGGAAGAGCTTCATAGTGCAAACTCAATTATCAGGGGGGTTAAGATTGCTCATTTCAATTCAAGGCATGTTTATATAGATCTAGATAATGAAATGAATTATAATATTGTGTGGACCAAACAGAGAATGAACATAGCAGGTCAAGTGATGAGAATTCAAGCATGGACTCCCAGTTTCAAAGCTGCAGAAGAGACTCCTATCGTACCAATTTGGGTCTCCTTACCTGAATTACCTTGGCACTGTTATAATAAGGAATATGTCACTGGATTACTCTCACCTATTGGAAAGGTGCTCTATCTAGATTCTGCCTCCATTAAAAAAACTAGGGGTAGTCAAGCAAGAGTGAAGGTCCATATTGACCTCACTAAGCAGAGACCACCTCATATGTGGATGGGGTATTTGGGGGAGTATATCACTGATGGTAGGTGGCAGTCAATTGAGTATGAGAGTGTACCTGACTATTGTCTTTACTGTAAGCACCAAGGCCATCTAGACTTTGTCTGCACTATAAAACAAAGGGATGAGGATCACAAAAAAAGAAAAGAAATAGAATCTGGGAAAAAGAACAATAACACAAAAGACAGGGACAACAAGGAGATACAACATGATCAGCACAAAGTGAAGGAATTGAGAAAGGAGACTACACATAACAAGACCACACATCAGAATGTACAGAATGAGGTGCATCACCAGCAAGAAGAACAGTGGCAAACTCAAAAGAGAAGGCACAACAACCAACAACCACCACAAAAAGAAATGCAAAATCTAGCAGAACAACAAAACATCAAACAGACAGGTATGACCCCTATTACTACTCACAACAATTTTATTGACCTTGATGAACAGGAGCAGACCAACAAGCAAAATGGAGAGGATTTTCAACAACCAGATAAAATTGCAGCTGCAACCTTACAGTCTGTCCCAAAAGCCAATCT
The DNA here is from genome assembly GCF_900185275.1 of Solanum verrucosum. Taxonomy (NCBI): domain Eukaryota; kingdom Viridiplantae; phylum Streptophyta; class Magnoliopsida; order Solanales; family Solanaceae; genus Solanum; species Solanum verrucosum. The sequence goes on from NW_026020242.1 coordinate 358,636, forward strand.
GCAGATGCAAGACCAAGAAGGTAAGAAAAAAAAACAACACTGAACAGAGGAGATGAGCTTAACAAACAACAACAACAAGCTAGAGATCAACCAATAATAAACAAAAAGAACAATGCTAATAATCAGGTCAAGGAGATTACTAGTTCACATACTAGACCTGGAAATCAACACAAACCAACAGGTATTGACTCTGTGCTCCCATCCCCTCACCCCTTGGTTAATGTTGTTAATTATGTTACTGAGGAAGTTGCTGGAGGCATGAAAGAGAGAGTACATGAGAGAGCCAATAACTTGCAGGATGGGGTGTCCAAAGAGGGGGGGGGGCAATTGACTCATGTTCTGCATGAGGTTGTGGATATTGACCCTAGGATGGACTCTAGAGCCCCTGCTACCCCTATTTCAGTGCAAGTCAAGACTGGTCAACAAGACAACCAGAAGAAGACCAATTTGATATCAGATACAGGACAACAAAGCATGAAAGATAGTTCACAAGCTCAACCAGGAAATGAAGAGAAACCTTCAAATAATAAGTCAGGAGAGAGATTGAGCAAAAAGAAAAGAGATACCATTAAAAGGAGACAACAAAAAAATGAAGCACAGGAAAATGTTGAGTTAGATAAGGGTCAATAGATAGGGGAATAGGCTACCAATAATGACAGGAAGGGCAGGCAAATTCATGATGATTATGAGGCCTGGAATTCTGAAGATAAGTTAAATCCTGATAACCAATCCATTGAGGAAAATGATGATGAAGATGAAAAAACTAGTAAGCATCTAATTCAAGCATTTGGCTCCACCTTTCATGATGAATCTCCAAAAGAAGTACATGAACTTACAGAACAACAAGGTCTATCTCCAAGAGGTAGGAAACAGGGCAGACAAAACAAACATCAGGCTACCACCAGTAATTCTGCTACCTCTAGCAGACCAATTACTAGGTCCAAATCTAAAGGTTTTTAATGATTAAGACCATATGTTGGAATGCTAGGAGTATCAACACCCAGAGTTCATTGGAAAGGCTCCAAACACTCAAGAAAATCCATCAGTTATCCATAATTGCTATTTTGGAACCTTTTGTAGACAGTTCACAACTCAATATAGTGAGGATTCAACTTCAGATGGACCATGCAGTCAGCAACCCTAATGGGAAAATATGGCTTTTTTGGTCTAATGAAATCACTGGCAATATTCAGGAGAATGGTGAGCAGCATATCACTGGTGAATTCAAACACACTGATCTTACTGAAGTCTTTATGATGTCCTTTATATATGCCAAATGCAAAGATCATTTGAGGAGACCCCCTTGGGACAGACTTCTTCACTATGCTAACATGGATATTCCTTGGTGCACTATTGGTGATTTCAATGTTATCACATCCATGAAGGAGAAGTTTGGGGGAATTCCTTACAATATGAACAAGAGTTTTGAGTTTATAAGTGTGATAGAAGCTTGTGGTTTGATTGATCTTGGGTATACTGGAAATCCTTTTACTTGGTGTAACCAAAGGGCTGCACAGGCTAGAGTTTGGAAAAGGCTGGATAGATCCATGGTTAATGATAAATGGCTAGAGGTTATGCCCCAAACTACAGTTGAACACCTTCCTTCTGTTGGTTCTGATCACATTCCCCTCTTGATGGAAATGGTGCAGAAAAATAAAAGTCATACCAAATACTTTAAATTCCTGCACTGTTGGGTGGAAAATGAGAGCTTCATGGACACTGTGAAAACTTGCTGGAATAAAGAGGTGAATGGCAACCCTATGTGGAAATGGCATCAAAAAATGAAAAACCTTATCCCTACTCTTAGAGTATGGTCTAAGAAGGAATATGGGGACATCTATGCTAAGGTGAAAGAGCATGAACACTTGATCAAAGTAGCTGAGGAAGAGGTGATTACTAATAATTCAGAAACTAATAGGCAGAAACTTCACTTCATCAATGCTACCTATATCAAGCACTTGAAACTTGAAGAATCGATTCTTAAACAAAAAACTCAGCTTCAATGGTTCAAAGAGGGGGATGCTAATACAAAGTATTTACATGCCCTTATGAGAGGAAGAAGGAGTAGGTTACTTATCTACAAAATCTGTAACAATGAAGGGGAATGGATTCAAGGGGACAATAACATAGCAAATGCAGCCTGTGATCATTTTCAAAAAATATTCACAGGCCAGGAGAACAGAATTGATGAAAGAATTCTCCCATATCTCCCTACACTTGTTACTCCTGAACACAATCGAAGTTTGTAGGAAATACCCAGCATGGAAGAACTGAGACATGTAGTTTTCTCTATGAATCCCAATTCAGCACCTGGTCCTGATGACATGGGAGGGAAATTTTATCAAGTATGCTGGGAGATTATTAAAGAAGATCTGCTTAGTGCTATCCAAGTTTTTTTCAATAGTCAGACTATGCCAAAGTTCATGTCTCATGCATGCCTTATTCTGCTGCCCAAAGTTGATCAACCCAGTAACTTTTCTGAGCTCAGACCTATCAGTCTTAGCAATTTTACTAATAAAATCATTTCCAAGATCTTGAGTATGAGATTGGCTCCCATTTTACCTCTTATTATATCTCAAAATCAGTCAAGATTTGTGAGAGGTAGAAACATTGCTGAAAACATTATGTTGGCTCAAGAAATCACTACTGGGATCAAGAAACCTAAAGAAGGAGACAATGTGATTATCAAGATTGATATGACCAAAGCATATGATAGAGTTTCATGGTCCTACACTTGCTTAGTTCTGAGGAAAATGGGTTTTGGAGAAGTATTCATTCATAGGTGTGGAGAATAATGAGTAACAACTGGTATTCCATTATCATCAATGGAAATAGACATGTTTCTTTCACTCTACCAGAGGACTTAAACAAGGGGATCCACTTTCTCCTGCCCTATTTATTTTAGGTGTTGAAGTACTTTCAAGGACGTTAAATTTGTTGAACTATAATATGACCTACAAAGGTTTCATGATGGACCCCAAAGGGCCTAGAGTTAATCATCTCTGCTTTGCAGATGATGTGATTATATTCACTTCCAGCAGCAAACATTCTATTCAGCTGATCATGGACACTTTGACTGAGTATGAAAGTACTTCTGATCAACTTATCAACAAAAACAAGAGTCATTTCATAGTACCTGCAAACACTCCTCAAGACATCATCCAGCAAATCAAGGAGGGTACTGGTTTCACTCAAAAGGACAGCCCTATTTCCTATCTAGGGTATCCTCTATATATCGGGAGACAGAGAAGTATCTACTACTCTCAATTGGTGGATAAAGTGATTAGAAGAATAAGTGGTTGGCAATCCAAACTCCTCAGTGTTGGTGGTAGGGTGACCTTGATCAAACATGTCCTACAATCTATTCCCATACATACCATGGCTGCAACTGTCAAATATATGAAATGTATGATTGCTAATTTTTTCTGGGGTAAGGAGAATGACAGAAGGAAATACCATTGGGCTTCCTGGGAATCACTGAGTCTGCCTTATAAGGAAGGTGGTATTGGTGTGAGGAGGCTGACTGACATATGCACTTCCTTGCAATGCAAACATTGGTGGCTTCTCAGAACCACTGATTCTCTGTGGGGACAATATCTTAAGGCTAAGTATTGTAGAGTGTCACATCCAACAGCAAGGAAATGGGACACAAGGCAATCCCTAGTCTGGAGATATATGCTGAAAAACAGAAGCATGATGGAAAACAACATCAGGTGGAATATCAACTCTGGCAATTGCTCCTTTTGGTGGGATGACTGGCTTGGAGTAGGAGCCCTTGGTAATCTCACCAATGGAATCTCTAGTCAGAATAACACCAAAGTTCTTCATTTCTTGGTTGAAGAAAATGGAATGAATTCAAGCTTAGACAGCAAGTTCCAGCTAGATTCATACAACAAATTCTGAACATAAATATCCAGCTTCAGGAAGGGGTCAAAGATGAGGCCATTTGGAAACCTGCAGAAGATGGCAAGTTCTCCTGCTCTTCTGCCTGGGAAATCTGTAGAATTAAAAAGAAAAGCTCAAGATCAACAGTCAAATTTGGCATAAATGCATTCCCTTCAAAATCTCCTTTCTAATGTGGAGGTACTTGGACTCAAGTTGCCCACCAATGATAGAATCATCAAATTTGGAGTGGATCCGGCCAAGTGTTCTTGCTGCATCAGACAAGGATGGGATGATATATATCACATATTTTCAGCTGGACACTTTGCCAATTATATTTGGAAGTACTTTTTAGGTCTGTTTGGTGTTACCTATAAGTACACACCTATGAAGAATCTCTTGCTAAAATAGTGGAGTATACCTCACAGAAATGAGGCTCACAAGCTTCTTATCAAGTTGTCCCTCTACTAGTCTCCTGGAGTCTGTGGAAGAATAGATGTAGTGCTAAATATGGAGGTAAGCAGTCCAACATTGCAAGAGTCAAAATCATGGTTCTTAAAGACACTAGCCATTTACTCCAAACTGTTTTTCCCTATGTACGTTGGCCTATGAATTGGAATGATCTTATGGGGATGATTGAGGGATGCAAGCATGATGTCAAAGTCATTCTAACTATCTGGGAAAAACCTCCTCCTAATACTTTTAAACTGAATACGGATGGTAGCGCCTTAACCAATCCTGGCAGAATAGAAGGAGGGGGTATCCTAAGAGATGATACAGGGGATGTTGTGTATGCATTCACAATTTCACTTGGCATTGGAACCAACAACATAGCAGAATTACAAGCAGCAATCTATTGCATCAAATGAAGTATACAACATGGTTACAACAGACTTATCTTGGAAGTGGACTCTAAATTGGTTACAAGATGGATCATCACCAACAACAGGCCACCATGGAAACTGGTGCAGGCAGTAACAGAACTCCAGAACCTGATCAGTCAGTGTGAGTTTTTTCAATGCAGACACATCTACAGAGAAGCCAACTGCACTGCTGACTTCCTCTCTAAATGGAGCCATCAATTCAATAGAATCCAGCATTTTTATACCTGCCAGCAACTCCCTCCAGCAGTTAATGACAGTTATCTTTTGGAGAAAATGGGGATGACCAATTTCAGAAGAAAGAAACTCAAGAGAATCAAACATCCACCTAAAACCTACTTCCCTATGATACCTATAGAAATTTCTATAGTTTTTGTTTCCCCTACCCTTTTTAGTTTGGCTATGATTATTGGTAATTATAACTATAGTGAATAGGCTTAGGTTTTTTATTCTCCTTGTAAGGGGAAAGTCTCCCTTATTTAAATTTCGTAGTGGATATGTAAAGAGAGGAGTCCTCTCTTAGGTGTCTTCTTTGATTTTCTTTTAGATTATGGGGATGAGTAGGTTAACCTTAGTAGGATAATGAACTTGGAACCACCATAGGTGGAGGTAAGGTTTATTCCCCCCCTCCTTGTACTTTTGTTTCTATTTATGATAAGGCCTGGGGGTGTTGCTAAGCCCCTGACCCCCTCAAGAGTCGTTTGATTAAAAAAAAACAAACTTGAACTTAGAACATGAACTTAGAACTTAGAATTTGAAGTTGAACTTAGACTTGAACTTGGAACTAATTAGCTTTATATATATATATAACTAATATTCTTGGATTTGAAGTTTATATTTAACTAATTTTAGAACTTTTCGTGCTAGGCAACTGAGGAAGCTCAATATCTAAAAAAGTTGATACAAGACTATATTGCTTCTTTCATCAAAGTAGGAGATAAGGTTGGTGCTTCTAAATTTCTAAAGTTCAAGTACAATTGTTTTCAATAATGTGTTTGTGTCCATCTAGTATTGATACTTAGCTTTAATTTTATGATAATATTTTTGTGTCCATCGATTGTTTGTTAAGCATAAGTACCAACACTAGCTGATCCTGTTGATGACAAAATTGATTTTCTTGCAAGATCGATTTGTGTTCATCTAGTGTTGAGACTTAGCTTTAAATTTAGAAATAATATATTTGTTAAGCATGAGTACCAACACTAGTTGATCCTATTGATGACAAAATTGATTTTCTTGCAAGATCGATTTGTGTCCATCTAGTGTTGACACTTAGCTTTAAATTTAGAAATAATATATTTGTTAAGAATAGGTACCAACACTAGTTGATTCTATTGATGACAAAATTGATTTTCTTGCAAGATCGATTTGTGTCCATCTAGTGTTGACACTTAACTTTAAATTTAGAAATAATATATTTGTTAAGCATAAGTACCAACACTAGTTGATCCTATTGATGACAAAATTGATTTTCTTGCAAGATCGATTTGTGTCCATCTAGTGTTGACACTTAACTTTAAATTTAGAAATAATATATTTGTTAAGCATGAGTATCAACACTAGTTGATCCTATTGATGACAAAATTGATTTTCTTGCAAGATCGATTTGTGTCCATCTAGTGTTGACACTTAGCTTTAAATTTAGAAATAATATATTTGTTAAGAATAGGTACCAACACTAGTTGATTCTATTGATGACAAAATTGATTTTCTTGCAAGATCGATTTGTGTCCATATAGTGTTGACACTTAACTTTAAATTTAGAAATAATATATTTGTTAAGCATAAGTACCAACATTAGTTGATCCTATTGATGACAAAATTGATTTTCTTGCAAGATCGATTTGTGTCCATCTAGTGTTGACACTTAACTTTAAATTTAGAAATAATATATTTGTTAAGCATAAGTACCAACACTAGTTGATCCTATTGATGACAATTGATTTCTTGCAAGATCGATTTGTGTCCATCTAGTGTTGACACTTAGCTGTAAATTTAGAAATAATATATTTGTTAAGCATAAGTACCAACACTAGTTGATCCTATTGATGACAAAATTGGTGGATTTAGTTAAAGTTGTTATGTTGTTTAAATAAGTTAAAATAAATAATGTGATTTAGTTAATTGGTGAATTTAGTAGTTTGAATTAAGTCAATACTAAACTAGTTAAAGTTATAAAGTTGTTAATTTGTTTAAATAAGTTAAATTAAATATTGTGATTTTGTTGATGGATTTAGTTGTTGGAATTAAGTCAAAACTAAACTAATTCAAGTTATAAAGTTGTTTAAATAAGTTAAATTAAATAATGTGGTTTTGTTGATGGATTTAGTTGTTGGAATTAAGTCAAAACTAAACTAGTTCAAGCTAAAATGTTGTTAAGTTGTTTAAATAAGTTAAAATAAATAATGTGGTTTTGTCAATACTAAACTAGTTTTAGGACTGCTACTAGAAAAAATATTATTAAATTTTATTTATAATATAATTGAATATCTATATTTTTGTAAATGGATCATAGTTTGTGGATGCATTATGAAACTGGTGCTTGTTTGAAACCTGAATTTATTGACGGTGTTAGAAATTTTATTGAACATACAATGACACTTGACATTTTCAAGAATAATGGATTGGTTAGGTCTCCTTGTAGTGCATGTAAGTGCTTAAAATTTTTTAAACCAGATAGAGTTATGGTTCATTTGTACTGTAATGGATTTAAGCCTAGATATTTTGTATGGATTGATCATGGAGAAAGTGATGATTGGATGGTATGTTTTATAATTCGATGTCTAATGATGTATATTAATAGTGAATATATTTATGATATGTGTGTGTATATATATATATATATATTGATGCCAATTTTTATATTTAATATACAGAATGACTTTCATCAGTACGTCGCTGAGAATCTAGATAGTTCGGTCCAATTGACCCCTGAATTGTCCACCCAGATTTGGAAAGAAAAAGTGGTAGGGGGGACACACAAGGGTAGATGTTATGGTCTAGGCTCTCTAAGTGATGTTAGACGACTCCAGTCAGGCTTAGAAGGTATTAGATCGTCACGTCAAGCCGAGACACTTGACGGTGTTCAGATTGCTGCTATGTTGGATCAAATAGCTAAACTTACAGCGGCACTAGCAGAGTCGGATTAGAGAAGAGTAGATGAACAAGAAAGCATGGGTTAGACCGTTCAGCAAATCAAAGAACAAGTGATGAACCTCGCTCGTCGACTTATTACTTCTGCTCCCGATGATACCGACGACGAGAGTGATGAGGATGATTATGTAGATCTCACTCCCTAGTTTAGATCTCTGGACATTTATGAACTTTTTGAAATTTTGAAACGAATTTTAAAAGACTTTATAAGTCTTTAATTTATGATTTAGATACTTTGAATGTTATTTTAAGTTTGTTGTTTTATGTTTTGTTTAGATTGTTTATAATTGTGTGTGTTTGATTGGGCTGAATAGTGTAGAATTGAATTGAATTGCATTGGCAGGTGGGCAACAGAAACTGCCAGTTGCTGCTGTAAAAAATATTGCAGAAAAAGCGACGGACAGCGTGGTTTAGTCCGTCGCTTTTCTGGGTTTTAATTTTTTTAAAAACCCAGAAAAGCGACGGACAGTGTCCTTTTGTCCATCGCTTTTCTGGAATTTTCAAAAATAAAATTTCCCGAAAAGCGACGGACTACGTCGCCTTTTAGAAATAAAAAAAATGAAAATTAATATAAAGTGACGGAGTCCGTCGCTTTTTAAAAGAAATTCAAAAAAAATGAGACGTTGTCCGTCGCTAAAAGAGACGTAGTCCGTCGCTTTTTGAAAAACGTCGAGCTAAAAAGCAACGGAGGTGACTGCGTTGCTTTTTCGTCGATTTTGACCAAAAAAGCGACGCAGTCTGTCGCTTTTGGCCGTCGTTTTTTGACAATTTTTTAGTAGTGTCTTTAACACAACTAATAAAATAATCATGTTGCTGCTCACATTCTTCGCATAGACAAAAATAGCATTTGATGTTAGAAGAGGAAGCAACACCAATAAAAGATTGAGTTGTTGTCATGGATGAAGCTTCTTGTATCATTTCATCTACAAGGTAAATAAAAAAAGGTTGAGAATTTACAATTGATTATAAAATAATAATGTGTAGCAATTTATACTTGTGTTGACACAGATGGATATTATGTTGCCACAGATGTACCTTTTGTTGCCACAAATGAATCTTCTGTGGCCACACATGAGTCTTCATGTGCCACAAATGAATCTTCTGTTACTACATATGACAATTTTGTTGCCCTAACACATAGGTGATATGTTCCAATGAAAACTCTGTTTGAATATATACCAACATATCACTAAAATGTAGCAACATACGACACATCTTTCAACAAATGAAATATATGTTGGACAACTGAACAAGACTATATTTCTAAAATTATATGAACAAAATGGTCACAAAAAAATAACAAAAGCAACAAAAAACAAATTTTCACTGAATGTTAACAATACATATACATTTCCTCAAAATTATGGCTTTTTGGGTTTGTTGATTCTCTTTCAAAAACAATAAATAATAGGTACCATTACACTATTATTCAATTTTCACATCTATAGAATGATTTATTGTTCATTAACCCAAGAAAAAAATTTAATATTGTTCGAAAATTGTAAAATCTTTCAAAAAAATGACTTACCAATTTTAAGTCGAACACAATCTTCAGTTCAGAAAGAAGAGAGAGTCACGGCCGGAGATGAGGAGGAAGATAAGATAATGGGGGAGAATATTTGTTTTGATAGTCGGATTTTTGAATTTTCTAAGGAAGAAGAAGAAGAGAAGAGAGAACGTTGAGAGAAGAAGAAGAGAAAATTCTATTTTCTTTTACTTTTTAAAAAAAAAAATGATTTGGATTGAATTATAAAAGTTGAAAAATGAAGTATTATTTTGTATTTTATGAAAGATTAGAAAGTTTTGAAAATATTACTTTGTCCCAGATTTACTTAATTACATTTTAAAGTGGATTTGACCCTTTCTTGGTCAAAGTGTCACCAAAAACAAAATCCAAACTTAATTGACACCTTTCATTTAATTGTCTCATGATAGCTAAGTAGGAAATAAACGAGTGGGAAGAAACAAAGTAAATAAACAAAAGCAACGATTATGGCAGGCGATGATTCCAGTATGACTTTTGACTTATATTTCGAGAAATTTTATATATTTAATTTGATTTTCTGTTTCAGGGGTTATTCGTAATTGCTTTTCAAAAAAATATATATTTTTCTTTTTTCAGATGTAGTGGTTCTACTTTGCGTAATGATCTTGATTTATGAAATGTTTCCAAAAAGCAATTATTTGGGAAGCATTAGATAGTGTAACCGTCAAAATCAAGTAAAGATCTAAACAATTCGATATTTAGATCAATAATAATTATAGATAAAATTTGATAATCATGTTTATATCCATAATTTTATATTCCACAAAAAATGTTTTGAATCATTATTCTCATAGATTTTCATATTTGATTATGGGGTATACAACCAATTTTAATAGCACATTTTCATAACTTTTGATAATTGGTTTTGTGTTGTTTTTTTCCAGGAATTTTGAAGTTTCAGATTTTACTTTTGGGTAAGTAGTTTCTGGATTTCTCCCATTTTAAGTTCAAAATTACTTTTTACAATATATTTCAAATTTATTCTATGGGTTGAGTGTTGGTATTTTTTTTTTTTTATATATGTGAATCAACTAAAAATCTCAGTTTATTTCTTCAAAAATTAAGTTTCTTCAAGGAGAAAGTCGTAAGCCTGCAACTATTATTGAAATGTTACGTGAAGAATTCATGCAATGGTGCATTATTACTCAATTGGTATAACTTGATTCTTACTATGGGGATTGTGAAGTAACTTTAATGTTTAATGAAAAAAATAACATGTTTATGCTAATAGCTAATAGCGGTCCCAACATTCCTTCTCTATACACTATGTTGATGGAATTCTTAGTGAGCGTTTGATCATGTTTCATTATGAAACTTGAAAAAAATTATTTTTTATTTTAATAGTAAAATATGATTTTTGAAAAATGGAATATTATTTGACCATGAATATAAATTGATGTTGTTTTTGCCTTTTTGGGAATAATTTGAGGTGAGAAAAGTGAAAATTCATTAACAAATCAATGGAAAGACAATGGAGTTGGACAAATTAGCTTTTACCGTTATTCTTTTTTTTTTTTCCTTTTAGTTACTCCTCTTTCTTAGTATTATAATGCTGTTTTAATATATTTGAATATTTAATAATTTCAGAAGGGAAATAGTTTCCCATGCGTGATAATAGGAACAGTTTATCAAGGAGAAATACGAATAGGAGCAGGATGTGCTCGAAATACATGTATTTAGTTACTCAATATTTGAATTTAAATGCTTTTCATGATTTTCTTAGTGCCAAGGTATTAAAATGTCAACGAGTCATTTTGGCATGTAAATCAGTTACTCTCTTTAGTTTCACATACTTCTTTTTTGTTTTTTCTATGAATGGTATTTTTTGATATATAGTTCGATTTGTAAATTTTGTTATTCATTTTTTAGAATTGCAATAGTCTTTGAGATTTTGCAAGTTATAAGGGATGAAGTTTTACATATGTTACTAACTTTATAAACTATGCAAAGAAACATCAAATAAGTGTTTCTGAATATTTTAACATTGTTAAAATCTTATTGAAGTTATTAATGCTTAAAGAGTTGATTGTTAATGTTAATGGACCCATTGTTTGTAAAACAACTTTATCGATTGAGCTACAACAAGAACACAAGTTCAATTGTGGGAGAGAGCATAAGCAAGACGAAGCATAAGAGGAGCAAAATTTCTGTAAGTGTCTTGCTTCTTATTACAAAATTTTAGAGTTATTGAATTCAAATTAAATACAACATTTAAAATCCATAGATTATTATTATTATAAAAAATTATCTTTGAAGGATAATAATACTTTTTAATCTTTAACAAAAAGAAAGAATAAAAAGATAAATTCATAAAAGGAACAAAAAAATATTAACTACTACAGAATGTGTAACTGAAATAACAGCTACATGCACATTAGATAAAGATACTTTTGGTCAAAGGATAAGGATACTTTTTAATCTTAAATTAAATTAAAAAAAATAAGAAGCTAAATTAAGAAAAGAAACAAAAAAATATTAATTAATTATAAATATTTGATTGAAATAACTGCTCTTTATGATTTTTTTTAGTAGAGTTTGTATTGAAAATTACGTTTATATTGAATTAACATAATTATTTTCAAATTTTAAAAAGAAAAAATGTTTTTTGCACGATTTTTTATAAATAAAATTCAAAATCATATATTAAAAATATATTTATATCTGAAAATATGTTTAAAGGATAAGAATACTTTTTAATCTTACACATAAAAAATAAATAAAAAAGATAAAATTAAGAAAAGGAACAAAAGAATATCGACTAATCATTAATATGCTACTGAAATAATTATTCCATGATTTAACAAAATTAATTTCAATTTTGAAAAAAAAAAATCATAAAAATAAAATTAAAATAAAAAAAGCAAAATGAAAACAGGGTTTGTTAAAATATGTAACCACCTTTTGTTAAAATATGTTTAAAGGATAAGGATACTTTTTAATCTAAAAAAAAAGGGAAGGGGGGGGGGGGGGGGGGGGGGGGGGGATAAGAAATATACATTAAGAAAAGGAAAAAAAAACATTAACTAATTATAGATATGTGACTAAAATAACAACTCGATGAATATTTTAAACAAAGTAAAAAATATTGAATTAGTAAAATTAATTTCAAATTTGAATAAAATAAATAAAAAAGTAAACTAAAAATAGTTTAAATATGAAACCACCTCTTACTTTTTTGAAGGGCAAAAATCTTAAGTATACAACTTAATAACTTTAATTACACGAATATAGCAATACTTTTTTTACAATTGAATAGAAATATTTTTTTTTCAAAACTGGAATTCTTATTAAAATAAAATTTAAAAAAATGTTTACCAAGTCAGCCACAATTATCCATATTCCTTAAATTTCTCCAATTATTTTACCTTCCTTGATTACTCCAATTAGTTGTATATCATATCCCATAAAGAAAGATTTCCTACAAAAATAAAACTTCTGTTCCAAACTAAGACCGACAATTAAATATGCAGTCCAATAATTTACATTAAGAAAAGGAACAAAAAACATTAACTAATTATAGATATGTGACTAAAATAACAACTCTATGAATCATTTTAAACAAAGTAAAAAGTATTGAATTAGTAAAATTAATTTCAAATTTGAATAAAATAAATAAAAAGCAAACTAAAAAGATGATTTGTTTAAATATGAAACCACCTCTTACTTTTTTGAAGGGCAAAAAACTTAAGTATACAACTTAGTAACTTTAATTACACGAATATAGCAATACTTTTTTTTACAATTGAATAGCAATATTTTTTTTTTCAAAACTGGAATTCTTATTAAAATAATAATAAAAAAACGTTTACTAAGTCAGTCACAATTATCCATATTCCTTAAATTTCTCCAATTATTTTACCTTTCCTGATTTACTCCAATTAGTTATATATCATATCCCATAAAGAAAGGTTTCCTACAAAAATAAAACTTCTGTTCCAAACTAAGATCGACGATCAAATATGCAGTCCAATAATTTTTCAATTCTAATTCATCACAGCGGGCGTTGGGACTCATCAGGTAATCTTTTTGGTAGTAATTCCTTTGATTTTGTCGAATTTGGTGGAATGTACATTCTTAAGATTTTGGTTAATGTTTTGGTGCCACGGTAAAGGTATAATTATTAAATATATATTAAGATTTAGCAATTGTTTGTGGAATATTAATAGGATTTTCACATAATCTGCGTTTTAATTATTTTTTGTATTTATTTGTTGTTTTATATTAACGATTTTGGTGTAATACAACAACATCATATGATTTTGGTTGTAGTTTGATGAGCCGAATAATATTTTTTTTAAAAAAATTAGGTTAAATTGATTAAAGCACCAAGGTAATATAAAATCATTAATTAAGTGATTTAATTGGTATGTTGCATGCCGAATGTTAATAGATTTTATCAATAGTTTCTTTTGGTATGTGATATGGTGTACACATACCAACTTCAAGTTAAATTTCAGGTACATATTTTTGTGTATTTAGTTGTATTATTTGGTATATAAAATATAGCTTTCAAAAAACATTTCGATTAATTTTTTGGTGTATTTTATTTATCTGAATTAGTGTAGATAATAATTTGAAAATTGGTCATATGTGATCTGGTACTTAATCTGGTATATTTATTTCTATAAATTGGTGGCAAATTAATAGTCTGATAATGTGTTGGTGTATTTTTGGGTTAAATGTCATATTACTATTGGTACGTCGATTGGTGTAATACATTGTATGGTTTAACTGATTGTGTGAATTACCACAAATTGGTTTAGGTATGTGATGTGGTATTTATGCTGGTATATATATTTGTTTCTAGTAAATGACACCAAAATAATACTATGATGTATGAATTGGTGTATTTATTGGTCTAATATATAATACCATAATTTCAAAATACGTAATAAATTATTGATGTATGAGTTGTTGTATTTATTGGTGTAATAAATTATTTGGTGTAATTGATGGTGAAAATTGAGGTGAAAACATTGTTGCACATTTTGGGCAATTACTAAAGTATATCGATAACTGTCTTATATACCATCAATACCAATGTAACTACCAAACTGTTTAAATTGATGAGTGTATAAAATTCATTCTGCAATTTTTTTAAAATTTATTAATAATTTGAAATTTTCTACGGGTAATTACGTGGATTACGAAATTGAAGGAGTGATGTATGATGCAAACACCAAATACGAAGGCTTGATTACTACTATATTTTCACAATTGGGTGTGGACACGACCATTTATCATTTGGAACTCAAGTATTTCGTGATTGGTCCATCACCACCAATGAAGATTCATAACGATATGAGTGTATATAATTCCTGCCTAAAACATAAATAATTTTAGTGAAACTACTTAATGTGAAAAATTTGGTTACTAGATTTTTTTTTTTTGGTTTCCCACTTGGTGTTCGGAGCCCACATTGGAGCCCCGACTAAATTTGGATCGCGCTCTGCAGGGCCCATTCGGGGGTGGTGCTCCCAATAGGATTTTCTCCATACCCAGGGCTCAAACCCGAGACCTCTTGTTAAGGGTGAAACACTCCCACCAGTGCACCACAACCCATGTTGGTTTGGTTACCAGAAATAATAAACTATGTTAATGTAAAACATTGATTAACGATTGTAAAATATGCCCAGATATTGGTAAAAATATAGGAATAATGAATAAAGGTGTGTTAATATATTGGTTTGATCTAGAACCAATATATGGTAAAATAGTCACGCAATTGGTAAACATATAGACACGTATAGTAATAATGGTTGTGTGTAGAAATCATATGTTTACTTTATATACCAACATAAAACAATGAATTGGAAAGAAACTAGTTTAGGTTAAAATCATGGCTTGAATGATAGCAGAAAAACACTTTGTTAATGTAAAAAAATTGGTTTACTTGAACTAAAAACTACACAAAACTTGGTAAACGTAATGGTATATATACCAAACTAAACATTGCATGAAATCGAATAGCACATATAAAAAAGATTTGGTAATGCTAAAACCAATTGTCATAATACTGATTGTATAAAGTAATTCAACTGTTTGAGTTATATACCAATTATCTATAATGGTATATTGTAAAAAACTATAAAAGGTTAATATTTTGGTTTGGACTGTTACCATAATTACCACATTCTGTTCATGTAAAAAATTTGGTTTATATATGGTAAAAAAAGGCACAAATATATGGTGAGGCCTCTGATTAATTCGAATGAAAAACGATTAAGTGAAGAAGATGTAAGGTTTAAGAGATATAAATGATTAAAATTGAAGGGTTAACTCAATATACCGCTGAAAAATGATTCTTAATTTTTCTAGGAAATAACTCAGTTATCAATAACTGTACCAATTTTATTGGCACCATAAAAATCTTAAAATAAAAGAAATAAATCAATATGAAAAAAAAATGACTACAAAACGTAAAAAGAAAAAAATAATAATGAATCGCGTATACTTTTGTAATTTTTCCTTTTTTTGAATTCCAATAATAAAGGCACAACTTACCCATTTATCCATTTGTTTCCTTCCTTCTATAATTAATAGAAGTAAAAGGTAGACTTCATTTTTAAAAATTCAACAGAATTTATATGAATTAAAAAATTTATTACAAAAATAAAACAAACTGAAAAAATGATTTGTTCAAATATTTAAATTTTTAATTCAAAACTTTTAAATTTGGAAATATTTTAAAGAATTTATTTATTGATTTTTCTACTTCACGACAATACAAGGGGTTGTTATTAGGATATTTAACTATTTTAAAAGAATAAAACGTAAAGAAAAAACCCGCTAATGAAGGGTATTTAACTACGTCAACTTTTAATCTTTATTTATATAATAAATAAGGTAAAGCCATTGACATTTTTTAATATGGATAGGGTGAGATTATTTATGCTTTTGAACAATTTAATAAATAAATTAAATAATGCTAAAAATTATTATTGTCAAATCTAGACGTTGAACTAAGTTTATATATTGATTTATTTACATAAATATTCTATTATAACATCCTCTCAAGTCTCAAATAAGCTTCATAGTACCATTCTATAATAAGTTAAATTTTGAAATTGTCAATAAATCAATATTAGTAATTAGAATAATGGGTGAATAATGAGTTAGAGGTTACAAGAGTTAGAGAAAATAAATTATAGCCACATTCAACCATTAACTCATGAGGGTAATGGGGCATATAGACAACTCAAATGTTGCACATCATATGCTACAAACGTATATCAGACATTTGGCATTTCTCATTGTATATAATTATGCACTTCACTTTAAAATAAGATTAAAATGCTTAAAATTCAACAAATAGTTTCTTATAATGAAAAACGTTGGTACAACTTGACCTTGTTGTCTCAGAAGTCAGAAGTATCCCACCACTTTGACCTAAACCCAACAAAGAGGAACCAAAAGAAAAAAGGGAAAGAAAAGGATGCAAAATAATCTAAAAGATAAACATAAAAATCCAATAAAGTGTAAAAAAACAAAGAATGACTATAAGTGATGTGAGTCTCTGGATATTTCGTCGCAATGCAGGCCTCGAGTTAGGTTACACTTCATGAAAGCTCTCATTATATTAAAATCTTAGCAGGTCAAATTACTATCATGCCAACTTCTCCAGAAGATGCACTGTCAAAACTACAAGTAGATAAGGATAAATTAGTTTCTCCTAAATTAGTACCATTTATATAAGATATTTTCGTAGCCTTAGAAATCTTAATGTTATCACTACCAATAATAGTGTAACTACTCTTACTATAAATGAACTATGATTTTGCCTAATACTTAAATAAAATCGTCTTCCACACAAAGAAAAAGGAAAGGAAAGAAAGAGAACTCCTTCAAAGAACAGCCCTGAATGTTGCTAAAAACACAATGTTTGTCCTACAATTAGTACTAATTTAATAGTATATAGTAATATGCAGGGGAACTAACATATGCTCATTTGCACATCTCATATTATGTTGACATCATTGTAGGTGCAAGCTAGACATTCTTAAGAAGAGGAAAATGTTTTCTCTTCACAAACAAAGAAAGGGAGCATTTTATGAGCCAACATCCTTGAAAGAACATCTACAAAACATATTTTCTTCAAGGAAATTATTCACTGAATATTTTTTTAGAGTTTCTCTTTAGGAGATCTTGACTTATCGAGTACCAATGCTATATATAGAGTTTGAATCCCGAAAGCAAGGAAAATTTGAAGGATAAATGGAAACTCAGTCATCATCAGAATTCTGAATTATATTTATAATTGAATGATATATTTAAATAAACAGAGAAGAAACATTGGTCTTAAGCCTGAATTATGTGGTCCAGTGGGGACTGAAAGAATAAGCATGTGAAAAGACATTATTCATCGTAGAAATTAATTTGTATTGAACACCAGAGAGGGAAGAAGAACAATATTCCCTTTCAGATCGGTCTAAATTCAAGAGTACATATTGTACTACACATTTTACTAAGTTTGAGGTTGAACCTTTTACAAGCAAATGATTATCTTATCAAATAAAGAGTAGTAGTTCAACACTAATGATAATAAAAATACAAGAGCAAAAAGAAGTGCAAATGTCTATGTTGATACTTTTTGTGTTGTGATAGTGATGGGATACGTTATCCCTTATATATGGTATGATAATTAATCCTGAAATAACTTGTTTCCAACCAAACGACCCTTAGACAATTCACTTTGAATACATGAAGGTTGAGACCATCTCCAATTCATCTCTATTTTACTCCTTATTTTCTATATTTGGAGAGAAAAATAGAGAATGGATTCTCCAAGCACTCTCTATTCTTCAATTATAGAGAGGTGAATAGTAGTTCTCCAAATTTGGAGAACTACTATTCACCTCTCTATTTTACTTTTTGATTATTTTAATATTATTTCTATTATATTACTAGTTAAGTCTTTATCATTTGTTATTAATTTCTAATGTAATATAACATCTAAAAATATATTATTAACAAGTACTTCCACCCAAATTAATAATTTTTCTATTTTTTTTTTAAATTTTCACTTTAAATATGTAATTTAAAGTTATTTTAATATTATTTATATTATATAAGATTAATAATTAAGTATCTAATATTTGTAATTATTTTCTAAGTAATATAACATCTAATACATATTCTTGATAAGTATACTACTTCCATCCCGAATTAACAATTTTTCTAATTTAATTTTTAATTTTTTTTGTCATTTTAAATATGTAATTTAAATTATAATTATTTTTCATTATGAAGTATGCACAAAATTTATATGATAATTCAAACAATCTACTTTTATGTTATAGTGATAAATTATTAAACTACACTTTTTAATGAGCATGAAAATATTTGATGTTATAGTTCAAAATGGAATATGGGAAGTAAATTGGTACAGAATAATTGGATATAAGATGAAATTGTTAATTTAAACAATTTTTAGCTACACCTAAAAAACTAAGGACAAAATTGCTCATATTGAACTCCGTAATACATTAATAGAACATTTATGAGAGTAACGTAATAGTCTTGAAAGTTGAGTATTTATATAAAATTTAAAATAATTTTTACAATGATACAATATTTATGACGTTTTCACTTTTATTTGAATTGTTCGTTAATATGTATTATATATAATATTTATTGCAATTTATGTTATTTAGAAGTTTAGATTAAAATATAATTTTATATTCAATGAATAATTTGAAAAAATAAAAAAATTTGTATTACATAAAGATTATAGAGTGATTATTTACTGATAGAAAAATGATTTATGTTATGAAATAAAAAAATAAAAATGAAATAGAAATAATAATAATATTGAGGAGAGAGAAAAAAAATTCCTTTTTAGAGAGTAAAATAGAGAATTGGTTGGAGTTGGTTGTTTAAAAAAATAAAAAACTCTATATTTAGAGAGTAAAATAGAGAATGAGGTTGGAGATGGCCTGACAGGAATTCTTCAGGGTGTATTACGGTTTTTCATAGAAGCAAAGAATTGATCTAAAATATTGGTGGTGTAGAATTGATAGAATATGGGCCTAAGTGTCGCACACACATACCAATATTATTCATTATTTTTCCAATATTGTTAATTAGAAGAGCAAAAATTACACCTTTTGGATTCCTGCTAATTAGAAGTGAATCTGTTGCAAGTCCTGTCATAAGAAAAACATCCCAAAAAGTTAATTTAGTTATTCTAGACATATACTTCAAAATCTTAGATGTATTTTGTACACAATGATGTCATATTACTAAGTCAGTAACATGAGTATTACCCTGCTTTAAGCTTACATATGAGGCAAAAAAAAAAAAAAGTAGAGGAAAAGAATTTATCCGAACAATTTGAAAAACAAAGAGATGGAGGCCACCGAACCAGTGGCGGAGGGAGGATTTTCATCAAGGGGGGTTCAATGAAAAAATTAATCACGTAAATAATATCCACAAATAAATTAAACGGGTTGAATCGGATATAAACGGGTCGGATTAAACTGTCGAATCAAGAAGAAAAGGGTTTTTTAATATTTGACTTTATAATTAGGGATTAAACTAATAAATCCTAAATTCCCAATCAGCATTTTAATTTTTTGGAACTAAACATCATTTTCTGATTGCATTATTATATTTTTAAATAAATTAAAACGCCTAAAATATAAGCTGATAAAAGAAATGCCTCTGCCCGGATTCGAACACGCGACCTCGCGTGCAGTAGAGCGAATTCCTGAACCCCCAACGCCACTGAGCTACGCCTTGGTGTATGTTCAGGGGGTTCAGTACTATATATATACACGTATATTAAAAATTTAATCTTATATATATAGTGTAATTTTTCGACGAAGGGGGTTCGGATGAACCCCTTCGTCCTACGTAAATCCACCCCTGCACCGAACAAGTTGAAAAAGAGATCTATCAACAAATGGGTCCAACCTAGCAAATTGACATTACCAACAAATCTCACCTCATTACTAAATAGTGGACGCCACGGACCTTGATTAAAAGTACGAAACATGCAAAAAGAATATATAATTGTCTAAGAAAAAGAATATTTATCCTAATCAACAACTCAAGAATCAGAGAAATTAGAGTAAAATTTCATTGAAACTGACAAAAAAGAGGAAGCAAACAATGGAGAACTTACAGAAACTATGTTGTAAAAATCTAAATAGTGATATCTAGAAAACTACGAACAAGCAGATATAGTTAACATTTTAGATTCTAAGGGCTAACCATCTCCAAACAGTAATTACTGAGATTTGAGGGTTAACTTGGAAAAAATTAGTATAAAAACACAATTTAATTAATTCAAATAACATCGTTGTGTACTGATATACGACTCACAACATCCATTTCAAGACAACGTACCTGAACCCTACAACGTGTCAAGATTTACACAGTCTCCATTGAAGGATAATCACATACAATGAAGAAGAAAGAAGAATGTATTTGCTCTGATTATCTTGAGTACAAAAAACTGACTGAATACAATGAATCTAATGCCTATATATACAAGTTGAAAATCACACTTTCTAACTATATTTCTAACTAACTATGCTAACAAACTATAAGCTGCTAATTACTCAACTACCCTTTGTACACGTCATCATCAAGTTATCCCTATTTCATTACTACGAACGTGAGAAAGAAAATCTTGAAATCACATTATACGCTAACAGAGATCAAACAGATGTGATGGAGTACTTCAATTCATCCTTCATTAAGTCCTAAGATCTCGTTTAAGAGGATGACGATTATTATCAAATTTAAGTACCCAAATAAAATTTCAGTGGAAAAAACTAAAGTAAGAAAGCATGCACCTCCTATATAAAAAGAAGTATATATATTATACATTTGAAACATATTTCTTAAACATAAATAAATAAATGATAAGAAGAGACTGAAGTTGTCCGATAATAACATACTTTTTGAGTTATTGACTAATGAAGAAGAATATTTGGTCAAATAAATCAAGGCAAAGCTTAATCAAAATTTTCATCGAACACCACCTATGCATGTACAACTCCTTCTTCTTCTTCTTTACCTTTAACCAAAAGCAGGTAAAAGTAGCCCATAACTCTATCATCCGGTCGATGTCCTTAATCTTTTGAAATCTATGTAATGCCTTTGTTGACATTCTTATTTTGAGAAATTTTTTATCTTGATAAAACTAATATTTTACAGTTTAATTGAGTGCTGAAAAAACTGTACATTATATCTAAAGTTTCTCGTTAACACAAAGTTAAACTAATAACAACAATTTGCAATTGAAATAGATGCAAACAAAGGATAGACCTTTCAAATGTACTTCTTGGGAAAAAAATAATATAAACAACACATCTAGTCTAGTAGAAACAAAGCATGTACCTTTTGGATCATTCACGTACAAAGGAACACATTGTAGAAAATCTGTGGAAAACAAAGCATGTACCTTTTGGATCATTCGCGTACAAAGGAACACATTGTAGAAAATCTGTGAAAAAAATTAATAATTTTTTTAAGTTTGTTTTAGGTATACTATCAAACACCTTTAGTAATTGCATTAATTGTTGCAACTACACAATACATTTTTATATATTTGTTAGAATAAAAAGAACAGAGGCACATCTAACTACATAGATTTTAACAGCACAAAGGGAAAAATAAATTTATAAAAGAGACCTTGAGATAGAATTTGTGGAAATTCTTGCACCCGGGTAGCTAAACTTAAATCCAGACATGCATGAGTAAATTAGAATTTTTTTTGTTAATATGCAGGTGTAAAATCTAATCAGAGACAATCTAAAAGTCGTTATGATGATTACAATCAAAGAAAGTGCACTAATAACAAAAAATAATTACAGAAAAGACGCATCAACACAAAGAGCACACAGTTAGAAGGATGAATAATCAAGAAAAAAAAGGTGAAATTTGAGATTCCAAATAGAAAAATTCATATTCATAGAAAAAATAAAATGGAGAAAGAGGAGAGTAACCAATACAAAAGATAGAGAAATCATGAGAAGAGTGAAGAATAAAGCCAAAGTTGAAAAGAGAACGATGATAGGAGTTTTGTGAGATAGTCTGTTTAATAAGTGAAGTGTACGTATTTTTAAAAAAATAATTATTCGATTGGGATTTATCAGTTGGGTTCTATGCAATTTTTTGGTGTTGCAAAAGGTTGCATGCTGATTTGAAGGTTAATGGATCAGGAATGCTCTTTAATTTGAATATCGTCATAATAACTTTGATATAAATTTTTCCTAACTCATAGTGTGAACATCAAAATGAGAAAATAGTTAAGATAGACTTTTTAAAGTAGACTATATTTAATTGATCTGAAATATATGATTTTGAGCATAGGTGTATTCAGATCTAGCTTCGATTAGTCAACCATTGAATGTTTTGTGCAATGGTGATTATATTGTAATTTTTTTTTTAAAAAAAAATTACCATGAAAAATGATAAAATTGAATGAAAATTATTTGATTGCAGCTACTTTTGTTGTGGAGTAATTTTGGTGAGATTTTTCTTATGCCATCTCCCGTAGCTCTATTTTTCGTAGATCTTGACTTATTTGGGATGGTAAGGTGTTGTATAATATTTTAAAATAAATATATTAAATAAATTACTACATGCATGCTATAAAATAGCTTTAGTAAGCTTATGTTGAAGCAGATTTTATTATTTTCCTTGGTGTTTGATAGTTCTCTTCTTTTAATATATAATTTTTAATTTTCTTTGCAATGTCAAGTGATATCTCTATTATTTTTTCATCTTTTTATGTTTGAGCATTCAAGTGAGAGTTGATGATGATAAATTTTAGCATGTTGCAGAAACATGTAATGCTTATTTAGATATTTTAATTTGGAAAGATATCTTTAATAAATCAATATTTATGCAAGATAGTAAATTTTGATATTTATCCGCTTTTTTCTCACCAGTCTATATATTATCTAAAAAATTATTTATTTATTTTGGTGTAATATATATATATATATATATATATATATAGAGAGAGAGAGAGAGAGAGAGAGAGAGAGATTAATAGCATGAATTTATAGAAATAACTACCTAGATCAGCAAAATACCTTATTAAAACATAAATATATAGTTTAATATTATGAAACTAACAAACTTAACTTAAAACAACGTTAAACATAATCTTCCAAAAAAATTTCTACATTTGGAAGATAGCTTTATGTATTCTTTTCGTTCTTAATCACTTTGCGAATTTTGTTGCTGGATTGTTTGATTTTCAAGTCCTCTTTAATTTCATGCCCTGTAGATTTTCTAGCAGCTTTGCTACTCTTGGTAGATATCTTTGTAGTTAAATCAATCACATCTTCAGTAAAGGATGTGCTACACTCCGAAATGTTGCTCTTGATTGGAGTCTAAAATTAAATAAAACAAAGAGTATAAGTACTTAAAGTTCTTTCAATCTGATAAGTAAAATAAAATATGTAACTTATTTTAAGTTAGAATACCTCAAAGAGTTTATCTTCACCATAGCTTTGCTCACATTTAAAACTTGATTTCTGTTTGAACATTTTATACATAATTAACAAATCTATACATAATTTAAAAGTTGGTATGTATAATTGTAACGACATGTTCCCATCGTTATAGAAAAGTCAAGGGGGGAAAATTTGGGGTCAAATTTTTTTTTCCATAGTATTTGGATTTTCCCAACCTTTGTCCAGATTTAGACGAAATCGTAGTCATCAAGGTGTAGGGAAATCTGGTAACAATTGGGTGAATCATTTATAATTTTGATTACATGAGTGGTTAGATAACTCGTTAAGGAATCTGTACGACTTTACGAAATTGAATTCGGGCGAGTAAAACTCCCGGAATCGATCTTAGCATAAAGGGTATTTTTGTTGCACTTAGTGGGATAACCGCATGATCCTACCAGTACACTGTGGTTGTGTACTGATACTGCACTTGCTTAGGAGATCAGTGATCGTCGTTCGAATTCAAGGGTGAGCAAATTCTTCCGGACTGCCATGAAATTCTCTTTCGTCTATGTCCACCATTTTCGGACTTAGACTTATGTTCTAGTTAGTTGATTAGTTCATTAGTTTGGGGTTGTATCCCTTCTTGTTTAGACTTGGTTCATTGTTAGATGTTTTGGTACATTAACTTTCAGGTTCTAGGATATTTCTTTCGTATTGTTTAATTCTTGTTAGACTTTTGTTGGAGTTTATGGGAACTCCCTATTTATTTCCTTAGTATTTAACTTGCTTCCTTAACTTAAATGCCTTAGTTTTAGATTAGTTGCTTGGTTTGGGTTGTAGTAGTGGTTCTCCCACCGGAGGGTTAGTGTGGGTGCCAATCACGATGGTCTGGGTCGTGAAACTCCATCTCATAATTGTCAGGATAGCCAGAGAGTCGCACCTTCGACAGGTGGCAGACCATCTTTTGATCGTACTTGTTACAACTGTGATGAACCTGGGCATATGAAGAGAGATTGTCCCCACCCAGATGTGTTAGATTCTGCGCAGCAGCAGTCTAGAGCAGTGGTACCCGCGGGGAATGGTAATAATGGTAGCGGACATCCACAAGGTGGGCGATGAGGTAATCAGCGAGGTCGTAGAGGTAGAGGAAATGGTAATGCAGGCAGAGGTAATGTGCAACCAGGCAGGGAATTTATTCGTCAAGATGATATGGCTCAATGTTATGCTTTTTCGAGCAAGAATGAGGCGGAGGCGTCTAACGCGGTGATCACATGTACTATTCTTGCTTGTGACCGGATGGCTAATGTGTTGTTTGATCCGGGTTCTACTTATTCATATGTATTCATGAGATTTGCCTCAGATTTTGATATGATTTGTGATATTCTTGATGCTTCTATTCGTATTTCTACCCCAATTGGAGAGTCAGTCATAGTTACCCATGTCTATCGTGCTTGCCCTATTTTGTTTATGGGATTTCAGACTTGGGTTGATTTAGTGATTTTGGATATGATTGACTTTGACATAATCTTAGGCATGATTTGGTTGTCCCCTTATTATGCTGTGCTTAATTGTAATACTAAGTCTGTAACTCTAGAAATTCTGAGAAGGAAAAAATTAGAGTGGGAAGGGGTGTACAAGCCTAAGTAAGCTAAGATTATATCCTCAATTCGGGCTAATAAATTAATAGAGCAGGGTTGCTTGGCTTATTTGGCTCATATTAGGGATGTTGAGATTGAAGCTCCATCCATTGAGCCTATTCCTGTAGTGTCATAATTTATAGAAGTGTTTCCTAATGATTTGCCTGGTATGCCTCCGGATAGAGATATAGATTTTTGCATTGATTTAGAGCCTGATACACGTTCCATTTCTATTCCTCCATATCGCATGGCTCCGGCAGAATTAAGAGAGCTTAAGGCTCAAATCCAAGAACTTCTTGATAAATGATTTATTCATCCCTGTGCTTCCCCATGGGGTGCTGCAGTTTTGTTTGTTAAGAAAAAAAATGGTAGTATGAGAATGTGTATAGATTATCGATAATTGAATAGGGTCACTATTCGAAATAAGTACCCCTTGCCTCGAATAGATGATCTTTTTGACCAATTACAAGGTGCATCAGTTTTCTCTAAGATTGATCAAACATCCAGTTACCATCAATTGAAAATTAGGCTTGAGGATGTGCCCAAGACGGTGCTTAGAACTCGCTATGGGCACTATGAGTTTTTGGTTATGTTGTTTGGTTTGACCAATGTGCCTGCAACTTTTATGAGTTTAATGAATGGGGTGCTTAAGTCGTTCCTTGATTCGTTTGTTATAGTATTTATTGATGATATTTTGGTCTATTCAAAAAGTGAGAAAGAGCATGCCGACCATCTTTGTAATGTTTTGGGTGTTCTTGGAAAGAAAAAGCTATATGTTAAATTTTCTAAGTGTGAATTTTGGTTGAAATCGGTTGCATTTTGGGGTATGTAGTTTCAAAAGAAAGGGTAATGGTAGATCCTCAAAGATTGAGGCGGTTAAGAATTGGGTTCGGTTTAGCTCTGTGATGGAAGTTAGAAGTTTTATGGGGCTCGCTAGCTATTATCGTCGATTTGTGAAAAACTTTGCTTCTATTGCCACTCACTTGACTAATTTGACCAAAAAAGAGATACCATTTGAATGGACTGAAAAATGTGAGGAGAGCTTTCAAAAGCTCAAGACTCTTTTGACCACCGTGCCTATTCTAGCATTACCGGTTAAAGGTAAAGATTTTATTGTTTATTTTGATGCTTCTCATTCTGGGTTGGGTGTGGTGTTGATGCAGGATAAGAATGTTATAGGTTATGCCTCGCGTCAATTGAAGGTGCATGAGAGGAATTATCCAACACATGATTTTGAGTTGGCAGCAGAAGTGTTTGCTCTTAAGATTTGGCGGCATTACCTCTATGGTGTTAAGTGTGAAGTGTTTACTGATCATTGTAGTTTGCAGCATGTGTTCACTCAAAAAGATTTGAATTTGAGATAGCGAAGGTGGATGGAGTTACTTATGGATTATGATGTGACCATTCAATACCATCCGAGCAAGGCAAATGTGGTGGCAGGTGCTTTGAGTCGAAAAACAGTGAGTATGGGTAGTTTAGCTTGCTTAAGTGTAGCCATGCGACCTTTGGCTAAAGAAATTCAGACCTTAGAGTCTAAGTTCATGCAATTGGGCATCTCAGAAAGAGGTGGGGTGTTAGCTAGTATTGAAGTGAGGGCCACATTCATTGAGGAGATGAATGCCAAAACAATTTGAGGATGAGAATTTGGAGGAGCTTAGAAAGAAGACTGTGAATGGTAAGGCACAAGAGACCACTCTTGATGCGGATGGTATGCTCAATTTTAAAGGGAGAATTTGTGTTCTTACAGTAGATAACTTGATTGAGAAATTGTTGGCAGAGTCTCATGGTTCGCGATATTCTATTCATCCGGGTGTGACCAAGATGTATAGAGATTTGAAGCGAATTTATTGGTGGCCAGGCATGAAGAAAGACATAGCGGAGTTTGTGGCGAAGTGTTAAAATTGTCAACAAGTGAAGTATGAACATCAAAGGCCTGCAGGTTTACTTCAAAGAATGCCAATTCCGGAATGAAAGTGGAAAGAATAACTATGGATTTTGTGGTTGGTCTTTCCAAGACTTTGGGGAAGTTTGATTCGATTTGGGTAGT
Organism: Solanum verrucosum; assembly: GCF_900185275.1. Lineage (NCBI taxonomy): Eukaryota > Viridiplantae > Streptophyta > Magnoliopsida > Solanales > Solanaceae > Solanum > Solanum verrucosum. Next base: position 386,202 of record NW_026020242.1, read on the forward strand.
GATTGATAAATTGACTAAATCGGCCCATTTCATTCCGGTAAGAATAGATTATAATGTTGAATAATTGGCTAAGGTTTATGTGAAAGAGATAGTGAGGTTGCATGGGGTGCCTCTCTCTATCATCTCAGACTGTGGTACCCAATTCACATCCAAGTTTTGGAGGAAATTGCATGATGAATTGGGCACACAACTCACTTTTAGTACAACCTTCCATCCACAGACAAACGGGCAGTCGGAGAGGACTATTCAAGTATTAGAAGACACGTTGAGGGCATGTGTGCTTGATTTTGGAGGGCATTGGGATAAATTCATACCTTTGTGTGAGTTCTCCTATAATAATAGTTATCACTCCAGCATTGATATGACACCATTTGAGGCACTTTATGGGAGGGGATGTAGATCACCCATATGATGGTTTGAGGCTGAAGTGTGAAACCATTGGGGGTTGATTTAGTGAAGGATGCTCAAGATAAGGTTAGGAGTATTCAAGCTAAGCTTCTAGCAACCCAGAGTTGACAAAAGAAGTATGCAGATCATAAGGTAAGAGACATGACTTTTCAATCCAGTGAAAATGTTCTTCTTAAGGTATCACCCATGAAAGGGGTGATGAGATTTGGTAAGAAGGGTAAGCTAAATCCTAAATACATTGGTCCATTTGAGATTCTTGAATGTGTAGGGCCGGTATTGGCTTTACCTCCTAATTTATCAGGAGTTCATCCGATATTTCATGTGTCTATGTTGAAGAGATATCATGGTGACGGAGATTATATCATTAAGTGGGACTTAATTGTGTTAGACAAGGACCTCCAATATGAGGAGGAACCGATTGCAATTCTTGGTCGTGATGTGCGCAAGTTGAGGACCAAGGAGATTAAGTCCGTGACAATTCAATGGAAGCATCATCCAGTCGAAGAAGCTATTTGGGAGACCGAGAGGGATATGCGAGAGAAGTATCCCCAATTGTTCGTCGATTCAGGTACTACTTCATTCCTTCCTTAACCTATTTTTCCTAAGTTTGTCACTCGGGGACGAGTGATGGGTAAATTGGTATCTATTGTAACGACTTGTTCCCGTCATTATAGAAAAGCCAACGGAGGAAAATTTAGGGTCAACATATTTTTTCGTAGTATTTGGATTTTCCCAACCTTGTCCAGATTTGGATGAAATCGGAGTCATCGAGGTGTAGGAAAATTTGGTAACAATCGGGTGAATCATTTATGATTTTGATTACATGAGTGGTTAGATAACTCGTTAAGGAATCCGTACGACTTTATGAAATTGAATTCGGGAGAGTAGAACTCTCGGGATCGATCTTAGCATAAAGGGTATTTTTGTTGCACTTAGTGGGATAACCACGTGATCCTACCAATACACTGTGGTTGTGTACTGATACTTCACTTGCCCTTATTTTTGTTGAGTACAGGGAATCTTCAAGCGGCTACTGACAGGCCTCGCTTAGGAGATCAATGATCGTCGTTCGAATTCAAGGGTGAGCCAATTCTTCCGGGCTGCCATGTAATTCTCTTTCGTCTATGTCCACCATTTTCGGACTTAGACTTATGTTCTAGTTAGTTGATTAGTTCATTAGTTTGGGGTTGTATCCCTTCTTGTTTAGACTTGGTTCATTGTTAGATGTTTTGGTATAGTGACTTTTAGGTTCTAGGTTATTTCTTCCGCTTTGTTTAGTTCTTGTTAGACTTTTGTTGGAGTTTATGGCAACTTCCTATTTATTTCCTTAGTATTTAACTTGCTTCCGTAACTTAAATGTCTTAGTTTTAGATTAGTTGCTTGGTTTGGGTTGTAGTAATGGTTCTCCCACCGGAGAGTTAGTGTGTGTGCCAATCACGACGGTCTGGATCGTGACAATAATATAAACAAATATGTTGATGTTTAGACACTTACATTCAGACTGCCCTAAGATCACGATGGCAATATTTTTTTAAAAGAGCATCATCATTGGTGAAATTAACAACTTTATAGACATTATCATTTTTATTAATGTTTGAGTCCTTGATCAAAATCTTAAACATAAATTTCTTCTTCATTAAATCACCAAGCTTAGTTGGATAAGCACATTCAACATCTTCAAGTAATCCTTCTTTCAACTCTTGTGCAGTCTTACCAAGTAGTTGTATAATCTCTTTATTCCAAAATAATATTGAAATAAATGTAGTGCCATCCATAACAGAAATTTGGAGCCTGTATCTAAAAATCATAATATATTGTGTTATATAATATAAATATAATTTTAAATATGTTGATTGCTTATACAAACCTGTGAATAACAGATTTAACTTCAGAATTGCATTTTGTACAATAATATTTGATTCCTCTGTATCAACCTTTGTAATATTATTGTTGCAAGCCAAGTATGACCATCCATGGTCAAGTTCCAAACAGACGATTTTTGCAGCAATTCAAAAGGGAGACTTCTTTGAATTAAAAATAACATAACAGTAAAGTTAAATAGACCAATTATAAAGTAAATATATTGTGAGAAAATTAATAATAAATTATTAAAGTCACTTCAAAGCATTGAATCAGATCAGGAAGATATGTAAAAGATACAAATCCTTTAGACAACTCATTTGAAATAGAATGATGTTTTTGAGAACTTGTCTGGGAAAGCCTTTCATATTTATAATCACATGATGAAATCAATCTGCAAAAATATTCATAACATTTAATTTTGATATAATTTAAAAATTTTAAACAGAAGAAAAATTAACTACATTGCAAATGTTGAAGATACATGCCTAAGCAAAATAAAATAATTTCCTCACCTTTCTTTAAATTCAGTAGGCTAAGGTAGATTCGGATTAATACAGATTTTGATTTGATACCAACAACTATGCACTGAGTATATTTATGTTGATTGATGTTTTAGACACATAATTTTTTACCGAACTTAAGTTTTACACCATTTTTAGAGTTTAAATATTTTATAAAAATCTAAATTAAATATTTTGACTTTTACCTTATTTTTTTAACTTTATTTTAAAGGATTTTAAAACAACGAAAACATAATCATATTTTTTGGTAGGTTTTATTTTATTTTATTTTTATGTTATTATTATTCTTATTATTTTCTTCTTCATTTCTTTTTTCTTTTTTCAATTTTCTTAGAAAAAGAAATGAAAATTTATAAAAAGGATTATATGTTTTATTTTAATTTAGTCTAATAAATAAGCAATATTTTTTTTTACTATTAGCTGCTTAATTTTTTATTAGTTGAAAAGTTATTATATTATATTATATTATTTTATTAAAAATAAAAATGAAAACCTAAAACTAAACCCACTACCCACACCCCCCACTTCACCTTAACCCCCCAATTTCCCCTCACTCTACACACGACACACACAACACTGTACACACTACCCCACTAACCCCTCTGCACACTACTATACATACACAACACAAATCTGCCAAAAAAAAAAACAATACACAGACAACACTACAATTCACGCAGGAAAAAAAAAAAAAGGAATCCATTTTATTTTTAGTTTACATTTCTTTCAAAAATTCACATATTTTTTTTTGTTTTTATTATTATTTCATTTAAACACAACACATATATCATCATAAACTACCTACAAAAACTTGGTGAGTGTTCTAATCGAGGTTCGATCAAGATTTTGCGGTATTCAATTTTTCCTTATCTCTTTAATTTATTTATGAAAGTTGATGTAATTATATAACAAGTTTTCTTATATTTTGTTTTATTCATTAATGTGATTGAAACGATTAATTTGTTAGTTGTTATATCTCTATTTCATGAATGAAGATAGCTTTAATCGATGATTGTTTTTTATTTATTTATTTTTATTAATTAGTTGTGACCTCTTAAAAATGAACGGTTATGGCGTTGTTCTTGTCTTGATTTAGATAATAATGATAAACTAGGAATTGTTAGGCTAAAATAAGTAAATAAATTATAGTCATTTTTATTTTATCAAATATTTTACAATTCTTTATTATTTTGTTGGATTAAAAAGTGTGTGCTAATTTTGACGTTAACTTGTGAAGTAATAAACATAAAAAACATAGAAATAATCCAAATTTCATATTGTATTCTAGAAGTGTAGATTTATTTTACTTTATTTGATTTTGTCTTTATAAGGAATAAATGTTTTCTTTTAATGCTAGACAAATTTTAGACACATTAAAAGGGAAATTGTTTCAATTAAGAATGTGGTTACACATCTTTTTTGAAACATTAAAAAAAATTCAAGGATGTGGTGACACACCTTGATAAAATTATTCTAACAAATATTTTATTTAATTAAAATCAAGATGCGAGACATAGAATATTAGGTAACACACTCAAGAGAATAAAACAGTTATGCTTCGAAGCTATTAAAGATCAAAACCAAGAATGCGATTACGCATCTAGGTTGAGACCAAATAAAAGTTCAACAATATAATGCGAACAAGTCATTGCCTGAAAATAATATATCCAAAGATAGTTAAAATAAGTATAAGTTAATAAAAGCGACCATGCTAGAACCACGGGACTCGAGGGATGCCTAATATCTTCCCCTCGGTCAACATAATTCCTTACTGGAATTTCTAGTTCGCAAACCAAATAAAGAGTCATTTCCTTTTGATTAGGGATTAAACAAAAAGGTGACTTGGAACACCATAATTCAATTCCAAGTGGCGACTTTGAAAAATAAAAAACAAATAATCTCTAATCAATACCGTCACTTAAATTGAAAAAACCCTTCCGCTTTCGCAGTCAGAAAAGGGGTGTGACATCTCTGACGACTTCGCTGAGGAATAACCAGAATTCGAGCTTTGTTATATTGACTTTTACTTGATTTTATTATTTTATGTTTTTGATATATTGTGTATGCTGGCCTAATGTGCTCTTGCTGCTCATTTATTGCTTTGATATTGTTGAACTCTACTATAAATTGTCTTCTCTCATTCACCGTATTAGTTTCTAAAAAACACTTCACACACATTCACAGGAATGCAGTTATGCATCCTACTTTCTCTTGAGATAAAACTGGAGTGTCTTGACACCCAGTGAAGGATTTTTAGTCGCACATGTTAGGCGGGGTTGAACCATTAATGAAGTCGAAATAGCGTTGCTACCGATAACACTACAAGAAAAACTGCCTATAAGGAAGGGAAATCTCGTCCTTAAATGTCCAAATCTGGTCGCAAATGGCCTGTTATGACGGCAAAATGCTGGTCGCCACTCGTCCTAACAGGCTTCTTCGCTAAAGATTAGTTGCGACGGGTGTCAATATCTGGTCGTTAAATGTCATTAGAGATGGCAACTAATATAGTTGCTAATGTACTTTTAGAGACCGTGAATCCCGTCCCAAATAGGCAATTTTTATATTTGAAAAATAGCTATTTGTGACCATTAAACCTTTTTTGTGAAGAGTAAGTACGTGGTCCTAAATTACTCAATCGCGACAAGCAAATTCCTTGTCCTAGATTACTCTTTAGAGACGAGAAATTGCCTTGTCTTAGATTAACCTTTAGAGAAGAGCAACTACCTCATCCTATATTAATATTTAGAGACAAGCAACTACTGAGTCCTCTAATTTACCACGAACTGTACATCAACTTCATATCATAAAATTGATAAATTTCATCACTAAATATAAAATTCTACTAATAAAAAATTCAATACAAGATGATGATAAATATACTTTCAATATTTGCTCAACAAAAAATACTTAATCAATTAGCATCCTGAGCTAGACTATGTTATCAAGTTTTACATAACGTTCTTAGCAAAATAATAATGAGCTTGTGCATCTTCTAAACTTTCATCTTGACTTGTAACTTCAATCTTCAAAAATCTGTAAGAACAAAATTTTTCAAAGATCATAAATACCTATTAGTATATAATAATATCTATGAAGTTACACTAGATTAGTTAAAGTGCTCACCACAAAAGAAGTGTAGAATTCATCAATTCTACAGAAACCTCAGCAAGCTGCAATAGCACAAAAAAAATTATTAGAGAAGTTCAATATGATGGATTTTATAGACTTGAGAATATTAAGAGGACTTGGGTTGAAAGAATTGAGAATACTACGAACAACTAAGAAACTATGATGAATTAACACAAAGAATAATCTTTATGGAGGGTTGTAATCGCGTAATAGTCTGCTTAAGTTGATATCAGTTCTGGTGGTACTTATGTGCTTCGTTGCTTATGTTGTACCCAAACTTACAAAAGCCTCAATAAATCAGCTCCATGTGTGTCAGGCTTTCTATGTTCAGATAGTTTGAAGTAGATGTAGTTGTTATTGGGTACTATGTTCTGAATGTTCTAGTATAGGTCGTGTGATATTTAACTTATCGCCATAGTATCTAGTTCAATTATGGTAAAAGTATTCTAAAAAGCATACTGATAATCAACAACTCTTTGGTTGAGAAACACCAATTCTCACTGTCATAAACTGTAGAGAAACATCCTGGAGTGATATGACTTTAGCCACGGTGCTACACAAGCTGGATGTCGGCAGAATTGATTTTGGTCAATTTTTGGGGTCACAGATGGTTGGAGATAACACATTGATGATCATTTTATACAACATATAAAAAATATCTAGTTAGGGAAATTGTTATAGCGAGTAGATATGTAGGACACGTGATAGACGAGTACATTGGGATCTGATGCTTAGAAGAGCCTACAAGGTTTACGTGTATACAAATTCCAATTGAAATGATCTACAAGCAGAAGAAAACATATGCTAGCTAGCACTCATCAATTGGGAGTCGTATTCATTTACTTATCAACTATTTGAAGCAAGAAAATAAAAGAACAAACGAAGTTTAGTTTCACGCAGCAGTGCAGAGAAGTATGTGAAAATAAAGCAAGAAGAAGATGTGCAACAGTGGCAAGATGTCTAGTTAACTTATGGTTCCTCGATTAAGAAGTTGATGTTTGTTATTGCAAGTGCAAGAAACAACAGCATGCCTGATAGTTATGCAGAAGTGTTTGAAAACAGAGAAAAAAAATGTGCAGCAGTTAATTAGTTGTTCCTCTGTTAAGCAACTAGTTCTTCTAAAATTACAAATAAAGCAACAACAACATCATGCCTGGCAGCTATGCAGAGAAGTGTATTTATAATAGAGCAAGAAGAGTATGTGCAGCAGTGACTACACACGATTGAATTCGAACAACTTCTAAAGTGACTATACACAAATCAACAAAATTAATTAAAAATTGTTACTTACTTGGTTAACAAAACAAGACAGTGGTTATTCAGCTTAAACGGGTGATGTCGTATGCAAGATATGTGACTTTGAAGAAGTTCCCCATTTCACGTCTCTAGCCTTTACTTCACCACCAAAGTAAAATACAGGGCTACGATTTTGAGGTCCATAACGTTTTTCTACTATCTCTAAGCTCGGTAGAGATGGCTCGACTTTCACTATTTCTTTGATCTGAGCCTACAACGTATATAAAATGACATATTCAATTAGAGCCCATAATATTTAAAGCAATTTACTCATTCAATTTATCAAACACACATGTTTTACAATTACTTCAGGTTCAACAAGCTTGTTACTTTTCATACAAGTCTGAATGAAAATAGTCTTCAAATTTTGTGGGCTGCCAGCTTTCTCGCCCATTACATCAAAGAAAAACATGTCAATTAACAGTTCAAAATAAATGAAAGGCACAAAACTAAACATTAGGAATTGAAAGAACATTTACCAACGATACATAGAAATAATTTTGAGACTTAACCATTGATTCTTTACGCTGCATTTTCTACACTATTGGAAGCTATTCGATCTGCTGTTGTAGACATTTGATGGCAGTTAAGAACCACGATAAAAGGGCCAAATACCCAGTCATTAAATACACTACATTTGTTACCTCAATAACTACCCACATGTGAACCAGTTTTTGTTGCGAAATTTCACACCATGATTATACCCCCAATGAACTCATATTACAATCAAGAATTATTTATTCCAAGTGTCCCAAAACAGATTGTTATTTGTTCCAACCGTCCAATTATTGTAAAAGGTTAATTTCAGTAGTTGATGCCTAAATATTTGAGATTTGTGAAGGGCATTGTGGATTCAGAAGAACATCCTTTTAACATCTCCAGAGATATGTTGCAGTAGAAAATGATCATGAAGGTTATTCGCAAGACTTTGGAGAAGAACCGTGTTAATCTATTCATTGGAATTACAGAGAACACAGAGGATTAAAAAAAATATTATGAGGCTTTCTCTAAGAAACTCAAGCCGTTGTCATCAATGGAAACATCTTCTGCGCTCAAAAAAGTGAAGCCAAGGAAAATGAAGTACCTTGCTTCTCATGGGAAGAGTTTGAACAAATGTTAATGAATGCAGATGTAAAATGCTAAGAACTGCATTTCGCTAACTAGTTATTGCTCCCTTCACTTAAGCGTTGTGTCATATATATAGGGAAGTTTGGACCATGAACTTTATCATAAAAAGATGACTGATATTTGCTCGATTATGTACACTAGCAGAACTACAAGAGAAAAAAAATGTGTCATTCTGACTAATGGTGCTTCCATTGGAGAAGTTCAGTCAATGGATGAACTTCTCCCTAAAACAGATAAAGAGGTTAGTTTTAGTTATCCCTCTTGTTTGGCTTAATCATATAACAAATCTCCATTTGATTTATATACTTTCTACCTTATTCTCATTGGTGCAATAAAATCTAAGTGTGATCTCAATCTTGATCAATTCGTGTTAAATTCAGAGAACCACAGAGTACACATAGTTTTCATTCCTTACACTAGCTCACATATTTGATCCATTAATTGAGACATATTCCATATACAGGGGTGTTTCAATGGGATTTTTTCAAGGTGTAAGAGCATATATTCTTTATATAGTATATAACTTATAGTTTCTTAAAATACTAACTTGTACCTTCTATGGAAATTGATTCAACTAGATGTTTGCATCTGAATATAGAAAACGACCAGATAATGAAGAAGAATATAAAGAGTAATTTAAACAAAACAAACACGATAGGGAATTGAGAAAGGAAGAAAATTCAACGCTGAAGAAGAGGCATACCTATGAATTTAGATGGAAATCAACACGTAGAAGAGGGTAGAACTTCATTACCTACAACCTGTGCTTTCTCTATTTTGACAAAGTGCTGAAGAAAACTGAAAGTATTAGCACAATGTTTTTTCTAGAGAATTGCAATTTGAATATCTGCTACCGAGATTGTGATGAAGTCAATTTAGGGCTTTTCTGTATTGAAAAATATGAAGTGAATTAATTAATTGTTCTGTATTGTGATGAGTTTTGTTTTAAAGAAGTTTAATAATTTAGATAAATTTTTGGCGCCTGATGAGTTTTTGTGAAAAATTGAAAATGCATTTTTTCCCGCTTCTCACCACTATATTTACATTTTGGGACCAGTTAGAACTTTCTTTAGGAACTACATTTTGTACCTTCACAATAACATATAAAATTAGGGACAAGAAAATAATCTCGTCCTAATACATGTACATTTTGAGACTAGATTATTAACTCGTCTCAAAATATTGGTCTTAATTAACAGTTTTTCTTGTAGTGTAAGTTGCCCCTCCCTGGCTCGAGTTGTCGACTCGGGTAAGCCAGTCTAGACACTAACCTCTTTAGATTTAAGCATGTTAAATCTGATATAAAGACATGATTATCCCTAGTAGGCTCCGCTTATTTGCATAATTTGTATTTGACTTAATGGGACTCGACATAGGAGTCGTATCCGTCTAGGACATGTACCGCTATCGTATTTAACGATAATTTTCTGTGCTATATGAAAATGCATTTATTTAAAAAGTTTTGGCAAATTGATCCATTATAATGTGATTAGTGGAATGAGAGAAAATGTTATCTTTTGATTTTTACAAAATAAGAAAAAGGGAGAAAACATAAAAATATTTCTTCTTTTGAAGTTATTATACATTTATTACAAAAAAATGAAACGAAAGATTTTTTTACTAATTAATAAAATTTACAAAAATAAAATAAAATAAACAAATTATGTTTAGTTTCTTTTGTACATTAAAAAAAATCAAAAGATTTTGCAATTCTCTGGAAAATAATGTATTTGTCAAGTCAAGTCAATATCTTTAAGTTTTTTTAACTATCCAATCTAAACGAACTACACACACCTGATTCTCACCTCAATGAGATACGTAGGCAACCCTTCTCGAGTTCGGTGATCCTTATTAAAAAAAAATTTAAAAAAGAGAAAAGTATTTCTTATTAAAAATAATGTATACTTGTGTTTATAATCTTCCTGAACTATGTTGGACATGATTCTTGCTTTGACAAGATACGTAGGCAGCCTTATTTTGAAGTTTGGTCCAACCAAGGAAAAATCTAGAAAGTCCTCATCACAAAAATTGGGGCAATTATTTTTAAGAAAAAAATTCAAAGTTTAAGTAAAAATGTTTCTCTTCCATATTTTAAAATCTATAAAAAAAAAGGAAAAATTTGTTTCAGGAACGACATTGCTCTACGGAAAAACTTTAATCCAGGAAAAAATGACTTGATTGGTACCAACATATTTAAGAGTGTGCATAAAAAAAAAGTGGTAAACTATTGGCAAGACAAACCAACTTTGTTATGACCTAAAGACTTCTTTTAATATCTCTTAATATATTTATGTAACACTTGAGAAATTATCTTGTTTAAAGCTAATGCATAAAACAATTTGACCTCATTGTTTCATGTGCGTTGTGTGGTGAGCTTTAGATATCAAAATTCAATGGCATGACTTTGTTGATCTAGAACTTGGCCCCGAATGTTGGTTGGAGCGAAATTTTGAGCAACATTTAACTAGGGAAAGGATTATAGGCTTTCTTTGATCCAATTTTTGACTTTTAAGTATACCAAATGACATGTTATCCATAGAACTCCCATTTTGAGCATACAACTTTTTTGTTTGAATAATGACATCTTAGCATTTATCCTTTTGAGTGCATAAATGCACTATTTCTTGATCTCACCTCGTTGAGTGTACTATCAATTATCTACATAGTGTCAAAGATCTAAGTTGGGTAACATAGTGAACTTATCAAACATGTGAAGGTCCAAAAAACGAAAAAGAAAATCTAGAACAAAAAATGAATAAAAACCTTCAACGGAAAGGAGAGAAAAATGAGAAAAAAGAAGAAGAAAATAAATGAGGAGGATTTTATGGAGGAAATAGCCACTTTATCCCAAATGAATATCCTACCTTTACATAAGCCTACATTACAAGCCAATGACAAGTCCTATTAGATCACATTTTTGGTGTTCTCACATTAGTGGATACTTACATAAGGCCAAGCATATGGTATCTCAATCTCATGCACTGAACATCTTTCTGAGTGTGAGTAACCTCTAAAACGTTCAAAGATCAGAACACTTCTATTGTGTGAAGTAGGACTTCATTTGTTGCGAGGGCACTTGAAACATGAGGATATGAATAATTTTATCCCCTACTTTAGGCAAGATGAACTCATCTTGTAAATACTTAAGTATGATTGAGATGCCATTTGAAACTATAGGGAATACTCAAAGTTGACCTCAAATATGTCTGAAAGTAGTTGAAGGTGATTCGTATGCAACATACTAATTGTTGGTACCAACTAAAGTCAAAACATTGTCAACCATGAACTGATTCGTTTCTCAAAAGATGTCTTTTGTAAGAAAAATCAAGAAAAATAATAATAATTTTTTATTTTATTTGAACTACGTTTGACCCGATTCTTGTTATACAAGATACGTAGGCAATCTTACAATGGGCTTGGTCTCACAGAATAAAATTTTATATTCTTGAAAGATCAAAATAAAATAAAATTGAAAAAATGATAAATTAAAAAGAATTTCAAAGTTTTCAGTTTCAAAAACCGGGACATGTTTTTGTTTGTTATAAAAATAAAATAAATCAATTACATATTGTCTTGCATTTTTCTTTTGGTACAAGTATTTCTCATTCATGTTTATAACTCATAAAAAATATTTTCTAGTGCAAATTGGGCTAAAAATAAAAAATATTATGGTGATTCCAAATGATGATTATGTTTAGTAAGATATTCTTGAGTAATGAGATTTAGATTAGCAGAACCCTCCTCATAATGAGATTTATATTAGCAGGACCCTCTTTATAATGGGACAAGCAGGACCCTTCTGGACAATGAAGTTTAGTTTAGCAAGACCCTGCTGGACAATGGGAAGAATGACCCTCCTACTTAATGAGATTTAGATTAGCAGGACCCTCCTACATAATAGGGTTTAGTTTAGCAAGACTCTCCTACATAATGAGATTAGTTTAGCAAGTCCCTCCTACATAATGGGATTAGAAGGGCCCTCCTCATAATGAGATTAGCAGGACCCTCCTACATAATGTGATTTAGATTAGCAGGACCCTCCTAAATAATGGGATTCGCAGGACCCTCCTATATAATGGGATTTAGATTAGCAGGATCCTCTTACACAATGAGATTTAGATTAGCAGGACCCTCTTCTTAATGTGATTTAGATTAGCAGGACCTCCTACATAATGAGATTTAGTTATTTTCTCCTAGGATAAACTCTTCCTAGTTTGAGACGGTTATTTTTTATTTTCTCCTAGGATAAACACTTCCTAGTCTGAGGTGTTATTTTTATTTTTTCCTAGGATAAACATTTCCTAGTCTCAGACTGTTATTTTTCATTTTCTCTTGGGATAAACACTTCCTAGTCTGAGATCGTTATTTTTTATTTTCTCCTAGGATAAACACTTCCTAGTCTGATACCGTTATTTTTTAGTTTTTCCTAGGATAAACACTTCCTAGTTTGAGATCATAATTTCTTATTTTCTCCTAGGATAAACACTTTCTAGTTTGAGACATTATTTTTTATTTTTCTCTTAGGATAAACACTTCCTAGTCTGAGACATTATTTTTTATTTTTCTCCTAGGATAAACACTTCCTAGTCTGAGAATTTTATTTTTCATTTTTCTCCTAGGATAAACACTTCCTAGTCTGAGTTTTTCTTTTCGAAATTCACATTTGCTAATAACTCACAAAATTTTTCCAGTGAAAACTAGGGCAATTTTTTTTGTTTATTTCTTTTGTTTGTAATGGTTTTCAGGTTTCTTCAAGCGAAGCATGGATTTGAAATTCAAGAACAAAGTTTCAACTCTTTTCAGCATAATCAATCCCATGATAGCAAGAATCAGCTTCTTCAATGCATGTAGCAACTTGACCACCTGACACCTGCTTCTATTCAACTGCTGATCAGAAAGTATGCAGTCATTCAAGAACATTTTCAAATTGTCATTCTGAAGAGTACCAAATACTCACTTTAAGTGGTAAGTTAAGCATCGAATCCATTCAAGATCAAGATACTCACCAAAATCAAGGTGATATCTCAAATTCAAGACTCAAGTAAAGACTCAAAAGAAGCTGCATAGATAGGAGCTTGTACTTTTATTTTCCTTTTGACTATTAGCTTTCATTTTTTTTATGTAAGGATAAGAGCCGCGACCTGGAGCCTCGATGGTACCGCACTTAACTTCCAACTCATCACCTCATCTCCTTGAACTACATGTGACCTGATTCCCTTATAACCTGGGATATGTAGGATGTCCAAAACCAAGACTTGGTCGCACAATTTTTTCCTTCAAATACAAGTTCGGTCAAAATTTGTCACGTTATCTACTTCTTTGTCTGAAAACTCTTCGTGTTTCCAGTCAAAGAGGGGTAAACTGTAAACACATAATTTTTTATCGAACTTAAGTTTTACACCATTGATAGAGCTTAAATATTTAATAAAAATCTAAATTAAATATTTTGACTTTTACCTTATTTTATTAACTTTATTTTAAAGGATTTGAAAACAACGAAAACAAAATCATATTTTTTGGTAGGTTTTATTTTATTTTATTTTTATGTTATTATTATTATTATTATTATTATTATTATTTTCTTCTTCTTTTCTTTTTTCTTTTTTCATTTTTTTTTGAAAAAAAGAAATGAAAATTTATAAAAGGGATTATATGTTTTATTTCAATTTAGTTTAATAAATAAGTAATATTTTTTTTTTACTATTAGCTGCTTAATTTTTTATTAGTAGAAAAGTTATTATATTATATCATATTATATTATATTATATTATTAAAAATAAAAATAAAAACCTTAAACTAATCTCACTACCCACACCCACACTTCACCTTAACCTCCCCATTTCCCCTCACACTACACACGACACACACAACACAACACACACTACCCCACTAACCCCTCTGCACACTACTATACATACACAACACAAATCTGCAAAAAGAAAAAAAAAGAAAGAAGAAACAATAGACAAACAACACTACAATTCACGCAGGAAAAGAAAAAAAAAAGGAATCCAATTTATTTTTAGTTTACTTTTCTTTCAAAAAATCATCAATACATTCACATAGTTTTTTTCTTTTTCATTATTATTTCATTTAAACACAACACATATATCATCACAAACTACCTACAAAAACTTGGTGAGTGTTCTAATCGAGGTTCGATCAAGATTTTGCGGTATTCAATTTTTCCTTATCTCTTTAATTTATTTATGGAATTTGATGTAATTTTATGACAAGTTTTTTTTTAAATATATTTTCTTTTATTCATTAATTTGATTGAAACGATTAATTTGTTAGTTGTTATATCTCTATTTCATGAATGAAGATAGCTTTAATCGATGATTTTTATTTTTTTTATTCGTAGTTGTGACCTCTTAAAAATGAACGGTTATGGTGTTGTTCTTGTCTTGATTTAGATAATAATGATAAAATAGGAATTGTTAGGCTAAAATAAGTAAATAAATTATAGTCATTTTTATTTTATCAAATATTTTACAATTCTTTATTATTTTATTGGATTAAAAAGTGTGTGCTAATTTTGACGTTAACTTGTGAAGTAATAAACATAAAAAATATAGAAATATTCCAAAATTTTGTATTGTATTCTAGAAGTGTAGATTTATTTTACTTTATTTGATTTTGTCTTTATAAGGAATAAATATTTTCTTTTAACGTTAGACAAATTTTAGACACATTAAAAGGGAAATTGTTTCAATTAAGAATGTGGTTACACATCTTTTTTGAAACATTAAAAAAAATTTAAGGATGTAAAATTATTCTAACAAATATTTTATTTAATTAAAATCAAAATGCGAGACATAGAATATTAGGTAACACACTCAAGAGAATAAAGCAGTTATGCTTCGAAGCTATTGAAGATCAAAACCAAGAATGCGATTACGCATTTAGGTTGAGACCAAATAAAAGTTCAACAATAAAATGTGAACAAGTCATGGACTGAAAATAATATATCCAAAGATAGTTAAAATAAGTACAGGTTAATAAAAATAATCGTGCTAGAACCACGGGACTAGAGGGATGCATAATCCCTTCCCTTCGGTCAACATAATTCCTTACTCGAATTTCTAGTTCGCAGACCAAATAAAGAGTCATTTCATTTTGATTAGAGATTAAACAAAAAGGTGACTTGGAACACCATAACTCAATTTCAAGTGGTGACTCTAAAAAATAAAAAACAAATAATCCCTAATCAATACCGTCACTTAAATTGGAAAAATCCTTCCGCCCCGCAGTTAGAAAAGGGATGTGACAGATGTTAAACAATGTCAAAAAATATATACAATTTGTATTTTAAATACATTTAATGAAATTACAATGTTTATACCTTTAAATTTGTGAGCTTTCATTAACTGACAATCCATAATCAAAGATTCATCTGTAGATCCCGTCAAATGTGGTTGTATTTGGTCTGCAAGTTCACCCCATAATGTTGTTGACAATCTATTTTTAATGTATGAATGGAATGTTATTAAATTTTAATAATTGAATATATATAATAATAAACTGATATTAATAATAATTACTTATCATCTTCTAGAACAATATTGACGAAATAACTATTGTTATCTCCTTGTTGTATCATTTGAATTGGTTAATATGTGACAACGTGTCCAACAACATATGCAAAGAAAATAAATTAGTAATTGTGGAAATTTAAAGGATAATTAATGGAATAACATATCATTATTATCTAAAAAGCTCTGTCTCATCACAATTGTGATGAATTGTTGTCACGACCCAAGCCTAGGGCCTAGACGTGACCGGCGAATGGGGAACCCGAAGGAATCCCAAACAAGCCTCATAGCGTATCATTACACATCCTTGGTCGCGGAAGCAATTAAAATGACCATAAGCAATAAGCATAATCAAAGGGGGAAATCGGGACTAAGGGAGCAAGAGAAAAAAAGAAGAAATGATACATAAATACCATAGATGAGTCAAGCTCAAACATAATACACAACTTGTCCAACACCACCTCTAAACATGAGTACTTAGCGGGGGCCAAGACAAACTACCGGGCTCACCCTCATAGTCAAAACATAACTAAAAAGAAAAGTCTTATACATAGCAAAAGATCATGAGCAACGTCCCCGGAATGGAGGACTCACCAATAACCTTGATAGGAAATCGTATTAGCCACGCGGAGGAGGATGGTCAAGCGGTGCTCCGGTCCCTACATGGTGACATCATGTAGGCATAGAGTATGCGTTAGTACGTTTGAATGTACTAAGTATATGGGATGAAATGCAATGCTACAATAGATGGAAATCATAGGAAAAATGCATAATCATACCCGATAGATAGCATATTAAAGAAATGATATGTATAATGATGCTTACATAAAAATCATATTTAGTGGGACGTATTACATGTGTGGTGAGTGACCATCAATATAGTATTTTCCAAGGCCTACCACCCCCTTGGAGAGGCGAAAGAGGTACAAACCCCTCAATGTGGTTACCCGGGCCTACCACCCCCCGAGCTAGGGACCAAGGTACAAACCCCTCGATGTGGTTATACGGGCCTACTACCCCCCGTACTAGGCAACCAAGGTACCAACCCCTTGATACGGTTACCCGGGCCTACAACCCCCCGAGCTAGGCTTGGTCGATTCACAACACTTATATAGAGAAAATCATATACATGTATCCATTTCATCATCATTTCAATGATTATATGACCATCCGACTCATAGGACGTACATTGGACATTCCATTTCCTAAGAATTCTATCAATGGCATTTTATCAAACACATGGTGGGCTATTGTTCATGTAGATAAAATTATGTCTTTCAAGAGTACTAAGTCCAACCAATTCCGAAATACATATAAATCAGCCCACCAACAACATACATATATATATCAACCTTCATAATTTGATTATGGAAGCATGAAAACCATAAACATCACATAATAATTCCATTTCACCATAATATGCAAAAATAGACCATAATAGAATGTGTAGTACTAATTCCATAATTCAAGAGTTCATAAATGATCATAAGGACCCATAAACTTGAAGTAAAATAGAGGATAAATGGTTGGACTTGTGGAAAGGAAGGTTTCCACAATCAACCCACATACCTCAACTTTGGAGAATCCTTGATGAAGATTGGAATGGAGAATTGAAGCTTGAGATTGAGTCTTGAATCCGGAATTAGAGCTTGAGATCTTTGAATTTGGTTGAAGATCTTGGTGAAATTTTGAAGAGGGCTTAGAGAGTGTTTTTGAGTGTTTTGAAGCTAGAAAGAAATATAACTAAGTATGAGACATATCCTTTTTTTATAAAAGAAAAACGTCCCCATCCCGCTACAGTAACTTAGCTCTCTGGAAATTGCAATTCTGCCCGGACAGGTTTTACGAAAATGATCATAACTCCTTCATCCTAACTCGGAATGAGGTGAAACCAATTGCATTGGAAAGCTAACTCGAAGGGATTTAATTTAATAGGTGGTGGCCCTTCCAGTTCCTTGTGTTCTAAGCGATATGCCCCTTTAAAGTTGACCCTCCAAATCGCATTTTTTGCGATTTTCAAATTTTGATACGGTTGCTCTAAAATTCGGGTTAGACCCATTTCCCACTCAATTTGACCCCATTAATAAGAATATGAAGTCGAATTTCCGAAATCATGCACGGATTGTTAGATATATGAAAATTACAATTATATGTGTTTCCGAAGCACATTTTCGGGCACATTTTTGGGGTCGTTTCAATATCTCCCCCTTGGGAACATTCGTCCCCGAATGTTAAAGAAACGTACATGAGATACACAACCATGGCAATTTCAGCCCACATAAGGATGCAACAATGCACTTACACCTTATTCAAAACCTCAACATAGTTGTAACACCACATTGAACTTGTCAACTTAAACATGAATGTATGCAATGACATGAGGGCTGAACTTAAGACCTGAGATTTTATAAAGGGCTAAGATCAATACCTTAAGCTTGAGTGGAGTGAAAAAGATAAGGATATCGCCTTTGCATGTCCGCTTCGGCCTCCCAAGTAGCACTTTCAACTTGTTGATTTCTCCAAAGGACTTTAACGGAAGCCACCTCTTTGTTTCTCAACCTCTTCACTTGCCTATCTAAAATCTGGACCGGAACCTCTTCATAGGTCAAATTATCTTCAACAACACCCACAACATCAAGAGACACAATGGCATTCGGATCACCCACACAGTTCCTCAACATAGACACATGAAATACCGGATGAACCAAATCCATCTCACTAGGCAATTCCAACTCATAGCTACCTTGCCAATTCTCTTCATCACCTTATAAGGACCCACGTATCTAGGGCTCAACTTGCCCTTCTTACCAAAACGAACCACACCCTTCATGGGTGACACCTTCAAATAGACCCAATCACCAACTCGGAATTCAAGAGCCCTTCTCCTCACATCGGCATAGGACATTTGGCGACTTTGGGCCGTCTTCAACCTTTCTCTAATCATCCTAACCTTCTCATGAGCCTCCATAACTAGATTTGGTCCTAACAAGGCCACCTCACCAACCTCAAACCACCCAACCGGTGATCTACAACGCCTCCCATAGAGAGCCTCAAAAGGAGCCATACCGATGCTAGAATAATAGCTATTGTTATAGGAAAACTCAATAAATGGAAGATGATCATCCCAACTACCCTTAAGCTCCAATACACAAGCCCTAAGCATATCCTCAAGTGTTTGGATAGTCCTTTCGGCTTGTCCATCCGTTTGCGGGTGAAAGGCCGTAGTAAGCTTAACTCTCGTACCTAGACCCCTTTGAAAGGACTTCCAAAAGTGTGAAGTAAATTGAGTACCACGGTCCGATATGATGGATAGAGGAATCCCATGCAACCTTACCAATTCATGAATATAGAACCTTGCATAATCTTCCGCCCCATATGTTGTCTTTACCGGTAGAAAATGAGCCGATTTTGTCATCCTATCAACCACCACCCAAATAGAATCAAAACCTTTTCTAGTCTTGGGTAAACCAACTACAAAATCCATATTAATTTCTTCCCACTTCCAAGTAGGAATCTCTATGTCTTGGGTTAGACCACCCGGCCTTTGATGTTCGGCCTTGACTTGTTGACAACTATGACAACCGGAGACGAATTTGGCAATGTCCTTCTTCATGCCTCCCCACCAATACACATCCTTCAAATCTCTATACATTTTGGTGGAACCGGGGTGAATGGAGTAGGAAGAATTATGAGCCTCCTCAAGAATTTTCTCCCTCAAACTATCAACACAAGGCACACACAACCTACCTTGGTACCTAAGGGCACCATCTCCCCCTTGGGAGAAAACTTCCACTTTGCCCTCTTTCACCAAGGCCTTCAATTCTAACAAGGAAGAGTCAAGATCTTGTTTTGCTATCACCTCATCAACCAAGGAAGACCTAGCACCATCAACAACGACCACACCACCATTACCAACCTCTTCCAACCTAACCCCCAACCTAGCCAACCGATGCACCTCCCTAGCCATTTCCCTATCACCAATATCAACATGAGCTAGGCTACCCATAGACACCCTACTCAAAGCATCCGCCACCACATTAGCTTTACCGGGATGATAATGCACACTCATATCATAATCTTTAAGAAATTCTAGCCACCTTCTTTGTCTCAAGTTGAGATCTTTTTGGGTGAAGACATATTGGAGGCTCTTATGATCGGTGAACACATCAACATGTACCCCATACAAGTAATGACGCCAAATCTTTAAAGCAAACACCACCGCAGCTAATTCCAGATCATGCGTAGGATAGTTCTTTTCATGCACTTTGAGTTGTCTAGATGCATAGGCTATCACCTTACCATTTTGCATTAGGACACAACCCAAGCCAACTCTAGAAGCATCACAATACACAACGAATCCCTCAAGCCCATCCGGTAGTGACAATATAGGAGTGGACACAAGTTTATCTTTCAAGGTTTGAAAACTCCTTTCACACTCGTCGGTCCACTCAAACTTAGCCTTCTTTTGTGTCAACTTAGTCATGGAAGAAGCAATAGAAAAAAACCCATTCACAAATCTCCGGTAGTAACCCGCTAAGCCCAAGAAGCTCCTAATATCCGACGGGGTCAATGGTCTAGGCCAATTTCTAATCACATCGGTCTTCTTAGGGTCTACCTTAATACCATCCCCCGACACCACATGACCTAGGAAGGCAACCTCCTTCAACCAAAATTCACATTTTTCATACTTGGCATACAACTTCTCCTCTCTCAATCTTTGCAACACAACCCTCAAGTGACCCATATGTTCTTCCACGCTATGCGAATAGATTAAAATATCATCAATGAAGACCACAACAAAGGAATCAAGGTAGGGTTTAAAGACCCTATTCATTAGGTCCATGAAGATAGCCGGTGCATTGGTCAACCCAAAGGACATGACCACAAATTCATAATGCCCATACCTAGTCCGGAAGGCTGTCTTGGGAATGTCACACTCCCTCACCTTCATTTGATGATACCCGGACCGAAGATCAATCTTAGAGAAGTGGCTAGCCCCTTGCAATTGGTCGAACAAGTCATCAATCCTAGGAAGAGGATATTTATTCTTGACGGTGACCCTATTGAGTTGCCGGTAATCAATACACATCCTAAGGGACCCATCTTTCTTCTTCACAAACAACACCGGAGCACCCCATGGTGATTGGCTAGGCCTAATAAAACCCTTCTCCAACAAGTCCCTCAATTGTTCCTTCAACTCCTTTAACTCCGTCGGGGCCATATGATAAGGGAGAATAGAAATGGGTTGAGTATCGGGGAGGAGGTTTATGCCAAAATCTATTTCCCTTTCGGGAGGAACACCGGGAAGGTCATTAGGAAAGACATCAAGGAATTCATTTACGACCGGAACCGACTCTATAAGAAGGGTTTTGGACTCCACATCCCTAACCCTCACAAGGTGATAGAGACACCCCTTAGAGATCAACTTACGGGCTTTAATGCAAGAGATGAACCTACCCTTGACTACAACATTTTGGCTTTCCCACTCAAGAATGGGTTCACTTGGAAATTGGAACTTGACCATACGGGTTCTACAATCAATGGAAGCATAGTATGCATGCAACCAATCCATCCCAAGAACAACATCAAAATCGACCATGTCCAACTCAACAAGATCACAAGGCAATATTTTATGCAAGATGCAAATAGGACAATTTCTATAGACCTTCCTAGCAACAACATATGCACCAATATGAGTAGACACCTTATATGACTCACGCAACAATTCGGGCTCAACATGAAACTTTTTGGCAACAAAGGGGGTGACAAAACAAAGAGAGGCACCCGGATTAATTAATGCATATACATCAAAGTCAAAGATTTTCAACATACCGGTAACGACATCGGGACTTCATCGACCCCTTGCCTCCCATGCAAAGCATAAAAATCGATTGTGCCTTGGGGCACCATCTTGTCCGCCCCCTCTCCCCAAAGGAACCGCATTGGCACCTTGTGGACGGACCTCCTTACCCTTGTTGCGATTTCGAGTATAATCCATGCCTTGTGCCCCATTTCCCCACAACTATAGCAAGCACCGGTATTTCTCAAGCACGGGCCACCATGGCCCTTACCACACTTCCGACATACATCAATAGGACCCATACCACCAACACCTTGGGCCCTTGGAACGTCATTGGCAAACCCCTTATGGGGCGCATGAGAAGACCCCTTGGCCTTGATGAAACCGGCCTCCCCTTCGACTTTGGAACTTGCCCTCAAAACGGGCCCTCTTGGCCTCATGACCCCTCCTCTTCCTCAACTCTCTCCTCCATTTGTTCGGCATAAACCATCAAGCGGGACAAGTCCATGTCACTAATCAACATTGCAGATCGGCATTCTTCACTCACTAGGTCGGACACACCCATCACGAATTTGTTCATTCTAGATCGTGAGTCGGCAACCAAGTGTGGGAGCATATCTTGAAAGTTGGTTAAACTTGAGGGCATACTCCCTCACATTCATAGACCCTTGTTTTAAATTCATGAAATCCACCAATTTGGCTTCCCTAAGTTCAAGAGGAAAGAATCGATTAAGGAAAGCCGCTTTGAACTCTTCCCAAGGCACCACATAGTTGCCCCCTTCTCTTCCTTCCATTGGTTGTACCATATTTGGGCCACCCCTTTTAGTTGGTAGGCCGCCAACTCCGTCTTATCTTCTGACCTCATGCCCATGATAGCTAATATCTTGTGCACTTCATCAATGAACTCTTGAGGGTCTTCATCTAACTTAGACCCATAGAATTCCGGGGGATTCATCGCACGAAGTCTCTCACCCGAGATGCCGGGGTAGGAGCCTGAGGGGCTTGGGCCCCGTGGTTGGCTTGATTAGCCATAGCTTGAGCAAATAAAGTAAGGGGCATCCCGAAGATCCCCATTGGTCGGTTGTTCCTCGGGTGCGCGGGCTCGTCTTCCTCTTGTATTAGGCATGATCTAGCAAAGCAAAGAACAACCGTTAGGGAAACTTAATTCAACTCTACAGCACGACTTAGAAATGGAGAAGGGAAACATTTCCTAAAACGTCTCATAGCCTCCTACTCATAGTTGTGGTGCACAACACAACCATGAATCGGACTCTAATCAACGCGGTGTGTTGGACTCCGAGGATCTATCAACCTAGTGCTCTGATACCAAGTTTGTCACG